>NC_079891.1:12043062-12126187 GCF_024868665.1 Triplophysa rosa | reverse complement strand
GAGGAGGAGGAGGAAGAGGAGGAGGAGGAGGAGGAGGAGGAAGAGAAAGAGGAAGAGGAGGAGGAGGAAGAGGAGGAGGAGGAGAAAGAGGAAGAAGAGGAGGAGGAGGAAGAGGAGGAGGAGGAGGATGAGGAAGAAGAGGAGGAAGGGCAAGGGTACAAGCAGTCTCGGATGAAATTCGAGCCACTTTAGTTGACCATGTCCTTGTCCATGGTATGACTATGAGGGATGCTGGGCAACAAGTACAGCCAAATTTGAGTCGCTTCACCTTCAGAACCTTCAGGGAGGAAAACAGGTAGGTGTACTTACAGTAAAATTGCTCTGTACAGTAACTTTAGAGTGCAAACATTGTTGCACTATGCTACTGTAATAAAGAAATGCCATCAGTCTCTCCACAATTGCACGTCCCTTTCGAACCGTCCCTTTCGAATGAAACTCTGACAGGTATGAGTTTTGATATTGTGTGAAGTATTGTGTACCATCACAGTATAGCAGTTTATGCTGCCATTTGTGCCCTCTTGAACTGTGCTTCAGGGTAGTGATTTACTCTACTGTGTTTCATGTGTTTTGCAGACAATCTTTGAGATTGAAGGCCGGCCTGTTCTCATGAAATTATCTTTGTGGATGAGGCTGGTTTCAACCTAACCAAAAAATAAGGAGAAGGGGGAGGAACATAACTGGCCATCGGGCTTTCTTAAATTTCCCTGGTCAGCACGGAGGGAATGTCACTATGTGTGCAGCCTTCAGCCAACGAGGGGTACTCCACCGTCATGCCATTCTTGGACCCTATAACTCTATGCTCCTTCTTGCTTTCCTTGATGGTCTAAGAGTGCATATGTTCCAGCTGGACCTCAGGGGACCAGCACAGCCAGAGCAGCCTCACTACATTGTTGTTTGGGATAACATCAGCTTCCATCATGCTGCTCTGGTTCGTGACTGGTTTACCAATAACCCGAGGTTTTATAACATCTTTCTGCCTGCATTCTATCCCTTTCTAAACCCGATAGAGGAGTTTTTTTTTTCCATGGCGGTGGAAAGTGTATGATCCGTGTTTACCTCCTGCCTGCCTAGGAAGAAGCCTGCCTAGACATATCAATAGATGCATGCCAAAGGTGGATCAGGCATGCAAGAGGATTTTACCCTCTCTGCCTGGCTAGGGCCAATATAGTCTGTGATGTGGACAAGATTCTCCGGCCTGACCCAGAACAAATACGGGATGCTGAGGTGGATTTTTTTTTACAGTTGTGCTGTGTAGTACATGAATGAATAAAAATGTGCCAATGTATACATTGGTTTTGTCTTCTGTGTTCATGTGAAAAGGGTTTTGAGGGGGAGAACCACAAGCAATGTAATTTACCAGTTTTGGAAATATTGTTTTGAATTTATTGCACCAGTGTGTAAGACTATGTTGTAGTGTGTGTGTTTTTGAGGGCTTGTGTGTAATGTCTTAGAGAAAAGTTTGGTTCCCTTTCTGTCGGTCTCTCGACGTTGTGTCGTATCGACAGATGGGGTTCGTCCTTGAGAACCAATCACTTCCGACTTCTTAGAAAAGGCCAATGAAAATTGGCGAATTAAATTTGCATGCCGGACTCCGCCCCCGGATATCCGGGTATAAAAGGTAGACGGCGTGCCTCATTCATTCACCTTTTGTTCTTCGGAGCCTTCGCTTATGATCAACAGACTTCGCTACAAGACTGCCGGCTCTACGACGTGGTGCAGCGGACTGTCCCTTCCTGCAGCGACTTCCCCTGGGCGTCTCGGCGGTTCCAGCAGTGTTCGAGTTTTTTTTTCTCTAAAAGAGCAAATTTCTCCAGCGTGGCATGTCCCGCTGTTCTCTTGAGTGCAACACACTCATCGAGTAGGGGGACGGACACGATGTCTGCTTCCAGTACGCTGGGGCAGATGTTGTGGACACGTCCTGCCCACACTGCGGGCGGCTGACGATTCAGACGTTGCGTCAGCCACCACCTCGTCTGCTTCCCGTTCCGTGACGGCAGGACTACGGCCCTGCCGCCCGCTACGGCGAGCAGCGAGGGTGATATGAGGATTACTGTGAGCGCTAATCAGTCAGCCACTGGCTCGCGGACCGTTCGCACCTCGCCTTGCTCGTCTGACCGTTCCCCATAAGACAGTCCGCCGTCTTATTCCTCAATCACGTATCGGACACGGTACGTGATGATGAGATGTCTGTTGCAGCATCGGAGGGTGACTTACTGGCATCAGACTCCGACGATTCCTTGAAGCTCCCTCCCTCGGGGGGTCGAGATCAGGAAGAAGCGGATGTCGTAATGTCAGCCATGCTTTCCCGGGCCGCCGGCATTGGGTTGCGGTGCACCGCACTGCCTCTCCCAACGCTCGCGGCTGGATACACGGTACATCGGGCTTGAGAGCGGCTCCAAGCCGCACTCGCCCCCAGTGCCGTGTTCCCCCGGAAGTGCATGAGGAACCTAGTACGACCTGGAACGCCCCCTTCGGCGCGTACACGTCAACTAGTTCCATCACCCTTTCTTCCCTCGATGGTGGGGCAGCTAGAGGATACGTCGATGTCCCCCAGGGGCTCGACCTAGACTCCCGTCCAAAGCACGTAGGCTTTTCGGCATCTGAGGTGTCGAGAGCTTACTCTGCTGCGGGCCAAGCTGTCCCCTCTCTCCACGCTATGGCCTTCCTGCAGGCCAATGCGCGGAGAGAGCTCCACGAGGGTAAGACCGACCCAGCGCTTATGCAGGAACTCCGCGGCTTCACCGACCTCGCTCTCGGGCGAACAAGGTGATCGCGCGGGCCCTGGGTCGGGCGATGTCCACACTTGTGGTCCAGGAGAGACACCTCTGGCTGAACCTTGCACAGGTGAGTAACTCTGAGAAAGTCCGCTTTCTCGATGCACCCATCTCGCAAGGGGGGGCTGTTTGGTGATACTGTCGGGTTCGACAGTTAGGGAGCAGACAGAGGATATCACGTATGTCCTCCCCAGCCGCGACTCGACCGCCCTCTGGCCGCCGAGATCCCGTGCACCATCTGCTTCCCAGCAGCCCTGGTCCTCTTCGAGACATCGAAGAGGAGACCACCACCCCATCAGCAGCCGCGGCGAAAGCCAATGCGGCCCTCATGGGAAGACCCCAGGGAGTTCGAGAATACCTTTCTAAAAGTTTTCTCCCTCTCTGGGCGTTTATCACAGCCGCTCTCACCCTCTACACGACGGTGTTCGGCAACTCGACGTTGCGTCACGGCGAGACCCAATGTCGAGGATAATCAGCAGCCTAAGCACTCTCAATCGACGGTGCTTTGTGCCACATCATCGTCTGGGTATTATCACAGCCGCTCTCACCCTCTGCACGACGGTGTTCGGCAACTCAACGTTGCGGCAAGACCCAATGTCGAGGATAATCAGCAGCCTAAGCAATCTCAATCGACGGTGCTTTGTGCCACATCATCGTCTGGGTATTATCACAGCCGCTCTCACCCTCTACACGACGGTGGTCGGCAACTCGACGTTGCGGCAAGACCCAATGTCAAGGATAATCATCAGCCTAAGCACTCTCATTCGATGGTGCGTTGTGCTACATCTTCGCCAGACAGGTAAAACTGCAGAGCCGATCTCCTCCCCGGGGGTCCCCCCCACGGCGAGGGATCCGTACTGCCAGCCATCGAACCACCCCCGGGAGGTCGATAAAGCAGAAAGTACCCCTAGCCTCCCTGTCGGTCCCTGGGAGCCTGACAAGAGCTTCCCAAACCGTCACGATGACTACGGGATACGGTCAGTCTCGGCTACGCGATCCAACTCCCCGGACGCCCGCCAAGTTTCGGGGCATCCTCTTAACCTCAGCAGAGGCAAGGATGCCCCGTGCTTCGGGCCGAGATCGCCACCCCTCTGGTGAGGAAGCGATCGTGCTCGTCCCTCTAGCCGAGATGTTCAACGGGTTTTACAGCCCGTACTTCATCGTCCCCAAAAGAGAGGAGGTCGCTAGATATGCGTACCCTGAACAGGCACCTACTCAAGCTGCCGTTCAGGATGCTCACGCAGAAGCGCATCCTGGCATCTATCAGATGTCAAGATGGATTCATGGCAATCGACCTGAAGGACGCTTACTCTCATGTCTCATTCTCCCTCGTCATCGCCCATTCCTACGGTTCGCTTTCGAGGGTCAGGCATATTAGTACAGAGTCCTCCCCTTCGGTCTGTCCCTGTCCCCACGAGTCTTCACGAAGATCGTGGAAGCTGCCCTCACTCCCCTCTGGGAGAGAGGTGTGCGGGTACTAAACTATCTCGACGACTGGCTCATTTGACACACTCGTAAGATCAGTTATGTACACACAGGGACCTAGTGCTTCGGCACCTAGATCGATTGGGACCACAGGTCAACCAAAAAGGAGCAAGCTCTCCTCTGTGCAGAGCATACTCTTTTTTGGTATGGAACTCAATTCTGTCTCCATTACAGCGTGACTGCGCTCAGTCAGTGTTGAACTGCCTGGAATATTTCAAGCAGTCAGCGGGAGGAGGCTCCTGGGTACATGGCATCCTCGAAGGTGGTGATACCCCTCAGGTTGATGCACATGAGACCGCTCCAACACTGGCTACAGAGTCGAGTTCCCTGGAGAGCGTGGCACACCGGCAGCAGGCGGATGGTGATTACGCTTTTCTGCCGAAGCACCCTAACCCCTTGGTCTTCAATGACCTTTTCTACGGACAGGGGTCCCTCTCGGGCAGGCGAGACGCATCTGGGTCGACAGACGCCTCCCTGCAGGGTTGGGGTGCCGTGTGCAACGGGCACGCAGTGTCGGGGCGATGGACGGGCCCCCGCCTGCACAGGCATATCAATTGCCTAGAGTTGTTGGATGTGCTACCCGCACTGAAGGGGTTACAACCTCTCGTGCAGAGCAAGCACGTGCTGGTCCGTTCGGACTGCACAACTGCCGTAGCGTTTTTAACCGCCAGGGTGGCGTTCGCTTATGGCAGCTAACACGACTCGCCCGACGCCTCCTCCTGTGGAGTCCGCAGGGCCACACATATCCAAGGTGACCTGAACCAGACAGCCGATGTGCTTTCTCGTCAGTTGACGCCTCGCGGAGAGTGGCGACTCCACCCCCGCGTAGCCAGCTCATTGGGAACAGCTCATTGCTGGTAGTCTCTAGGACAGCACAACCTGATCATTTGGTTCCTAAGGGGCGCGGGAAGGCTACCACCTCACCCACACTCCGTACCGTCTTACGACCTTGATGCGGTCCTGGAGCCCCTCGGAGATGCCGCTCTTTCTCACTTCACAATGAAGACGGCTCTCGGGAGGACGCTCAAGAGGGTAGCGGACCTACAAGCATTCTCCATGTCCACAGATTGCCTAGAACACGGGCACGGTTATTCTCACGCTATCCTGAGACCCCGGACAGGCTACATGCCCAAAGTTCCCACCACTCCCCCGAGACACCAGGTGGTGAACTTACAGGCGCTCCCCACCGGGGAGGAAGACCCAACCCCATCCGTGTTGTGTCCAGTACGTGCACTGCGCCTCTGCTTGGACTGCACGCAGAGCCGCAGAAGCTCTGAGCAGCTCTTTGTCTGTTTTGGAGATCAGCAGGGAGGGCTGTCTCAAACAGAGTTTGGCGCATTGGATCATGGACGCCATCACTATGGCGTACCTGTCCTAGTTCGCCTACGCCCACTGGGTGAGAGCTCTCTCCACACGGAGTACAGCCTCCTCATGGGCACTGGCTCGAGGCGCCTCTCTGGCAGACATCTGCAGAGTTGCAGGTTGGGCTACACCCATCACCTTCGCCAGTTCCTACAGCCTTCGCGTAAAACCGGTCGGCGAGTCTTGCGGGCATCAGGCAAGACCGGCGACCGGTAGGGTGTACGCCTATGACAGTACCTGACCCTAAGGGGATCAGCGTACTACTAGCCTCCCTTCTTCCCCTACTGGGTGAATGACAGGCACTCCATCCATCACTAGCAAGCACCTCCTGTGGGCGGGCTGGGCAGAGCAGCCCTGCCCCTTAGGCCGGGTATCACCTGAGTTATTCGCAACATAGCTCTAACCGGACCTAGTGCTACCAGACGTTGCAACCCCCCAGCAGGTTGGTTCCGTCTGATGTATCCTCATGCTGGTTCCCACCTTGGTAACCCATGCCCTCCTTATGTGGACCTCCACCTCGCGGTTAACTCCTTCAGTCCGCACTTTCTTCCCATGAATTCTCCCCCATCAGTGAGATCATGTTAGTATCTCCACTAGTCTCCTCCCTGTGGTAGGAAGTGGTCTCTGTAGTGCATCCCCCGCTTGAGCAAGTAGCGCTTACCCAGTGGCCTTACGGTTCCGGGCGGCTTCTTGCTGTTAGAGAACAAGGCCGCCGCCTGTGAGGCCGAAGGTAGGGGCCTCCCCACCTTTCAAGAAAGCTCTGGGACCCCCTACCTACCCACTGGTAGGTTACAATTTCGAGGTAGCGTCACGGCTGACACGCCCAGGCCAGTCACCGTCGCTTCGTTGAGATTGTGACAGGGCACAGTGTTATGGCGTTTTCCATTGGAACCCCATCTGTCGGTTCGACACAACGTCGAGAGACCGACAGAAAGGGAACGTCTCGGTTACGTTTGTAACCTCGGTTCCCTGATGGAGGGAACGAGACGTTGTGTCCTCTTGCCACAACACGTGCTGTCCACTGCAGCAGTCGTGAGAGGTCTCAGGCTCCTCAGAACTAAGGTGAATGAATGAGGCAAGCCGTCTCCCTTTTATACCCGGATATCCGGGGGTGGAGTTGTTGTGGAAAAATATCAGTCTTGTAGTTCAAAAAATCTCTCAAACAAGGAAGGTCCGGTTGCCAAGGAGTTAACTTTATTTGCTCGAGCCAAACAAAGTGAGATGTTCCAAGTCATCTAAAAACCAAGTGTTTTCCAGTCTATAATTATAGTAAAATTTCTGAAAGGTGGTCTCTTCTGAAACCAATCAGGTATTTTCCTGTTATCTCTTATTTTTATTAACCAATTGTTAATTGTCTGCCACCAATAAGTCCCCGGTAACAAGATACGTATCTAATGGTGGTACGCTGGTTATTACATCATTTTTAAAATAATTTGCATACAATGGTTACTACACGAGACCACCAAACAAGCCATGGTCTCCATACGAGACGGCGTGGCGTCCGTGCGTAATCATGGTTACTTTTAAACAGTGGAAAATCCCCAGGTTTCAGATAGAGCACAGCAGGCTTCAAACTTTAGGCCTCTAAAAACATCACTGGATTTTACCTTGTTACATTGTGCTCAAATGTGCTTTAAACATGCTTAAAGTGACATTAAGTGCATTTATATGAACAATCATTGGTTACAGGTACAGATTGTGTCATTAAATCATCAATTTAAATCATCAATTCTTCTTCAAATAATCAAATTATCATCATAAACCACCTTATATGTAATTATTCTTATTGACTATGATTTCAGATCAACCCATCTATGTACTAATGTTCCTATGAATACTTCTCAATACTTTTTAGGTATTTTATCAAGTGCATTTATAACTGTGGTGAAAAACAGTGCTCAATACATGTAAAAAACATCTATATGTGTCCAGAAATTACACAATAGAGTCCGGCATGCAAATTTAATTCGCCAATTTTCATTGGCCTTTTCTAAGAAGTCGGAAGTGATTGGTTCTCAAGGACAAACCCCATCTGTCGGTTCGACACAACGTCTCGTTCCCTTCATCAGGGAACCGAGGTTACAAACGTAACCGACACGTTTTTCAGCAAGAGTGAATGGCTTTGAGTGTAGAGCTTCATTTTGACCTGAAAATAGGATGTTTCGGGAATTGGGTGATACGTTATGGATTTGTGTTTACTGTTTTGATAAAACGAGGAATAGTTTCAAGAAATGTTTTTAAGCAATCGAGAAAAACTGTAAATGAATGCAAATAGTTGTGAAAATCGGAGTGGCGTCATCTGCGTAAAGATACAGCTTTTAAAGGGGCCACATTCTTAAACCTACTGCTTTGACTCCGGTCACTAATGTTAATCAAAGAACAAAACAAAAGAGGAATTCAATGTGTTTATGGAAGAATTTTGTTATGAAATATCTAAAAATCACTCACACAGTGTGATATATTTCATGCAGTTGTGTACTTACATTATCCCAAATGTTCCCAAGAATGTGCAAATCCAGAGAAATTCCTATTTAAAACCATGGCCCGTCCCTTGTCTCCTTGTATTTGTCGCATATCAGTGATTTAGGCCCAATCACAATTCTACCCCTTACCCCTACACTTTCCTCTACCCCTTCCGTTTGGCGTGTACACATGAAGGGGTAGGGGTGTCTCGATTCTCTTTTGGTTGGAGGGGTAGGGGTAAGGAGAAGAGGCAGATAGCCCTTCAAACGAATATTTTTCAGGACCTCACTTCAAACGAAGGGCTAAGAGAAATTTCCAACATAGCTGCTCACGCGAGCAAGCAGACACATAAATGTAAGTATTTTTTGCCATTAATAAGGATTTTTATGACAATTTTTCATTTTATGTATGTTACATTCAATCCTGTGTTTGTATTTACGGTGATGTTCTTTTAACGTTTGCCAAAAAATCGCTAAAGTTTACTAGCGGACAGCCCTGATTGCACGATATTAGAAAATATATGTTTATGTCATATAACCGGTGCATCGGCGCTTGTCCTCTGACATAACGTTAGGAGCTAACAACGTCGTATGGTGACGCATAACAGTGTAGTAGTGGTGTCCCATTTCTTAGCAGATAATTTGTAACCCTTCCCCTTGCCACTTTGTTTCAAGGGGAAAGGGGTGAGGGGTAGGCGAAGGGGCAGAAAATTGAATTGGGATTGGGCCTTAGTAACCTCTGCTCCACACTACCCTCAGTTTCCAGATGTAGAAACTACGGAAACACGCAAATGCGGAAGTGGTGAATAAAACAAGGATTAATATCTGCGTGGCGTTTTCTAAATGGAGAGAGCTTCGCGACCAACTCGACACACTCTTAACCCGAATTAGTTGACTTTACTAGAAATTTGCATGGAAACCCATTGCACTAAACTTTTTTAGTTTTTGCGCGGGATGAAATTAAACATAATAAGTTGAATTAACATAGAACCTTTGGTGGGTGCAGTAGACAAATCAATTTTGCATCAGCTGTCTTCACTAAAAATCATTAATTCACATTATTTAATTTTACTAGTTTTTTATTATTTATTTTACTCATTAATTTTACTATATGTTTTGTATATTAAAATGTAAAATAAAACAATAACAATGTTTCACAGTAACTGTTTTTTTATTGTTGACAAGAATGAACAGTTACTTGTTGAGATTCACATAGTTGAGCATCGTGGGTTTTCGTATGAATCTTAGACAAGTGGACCTTAAGTGCATTAATGGAGTTAAATGTGCACAAACAATCTTGATGTAGGCAAGGAAATGGAACAGTTCTGCTGTAGCTTCCATGTTTTAACCTATAATGTTTTAATAGGTAACCCCGTTTGTCACATATATATTCACAAAACCTACATTTCCACTGCATCCTTGCAAAAACCTGTGAAAACAGAGCATAAGAACTTTTAGAAAGTCATAGAAAATGAGTCGATACAATGCCACTGTTAACATTAATTAACATCTGCTAATGACCTCGCCTTCTAGACAGTTTAAGTTACCGCTAACGTTATAGATAAAGAGAGAAAAATCACCTGTATATAACTTTAAGTAGAATTTTTAGTAACGTACTACCTTAATACATCAGAGATAAATTTACGTTAGCAACAAACACGTGTAACTTAACGTTCATGGACATGTGCTGATAAGAACCAAAAGAAAAACGTTTGCCAACTAAATACACACGTTGTAGCTAAAATATGAACATACTGAAACAATCTGGATAACGTTATAAACGGTGACCTGATAGAAATAGCTAAATTTAACGTTATAACTAAACTGTTAAAAGGCAAACAAAATAGCTTCGACAGGCACATTAACACGTTAACTTTTTAAGCTGAACATCAGTCCGGATTTTGGCTTATCACATTTGTCAGAAATATATCTACAGAAAAACTTTGTACACTTACCGATTTGCTTTTTTTGAAAACCCACGTTAAGCGCGCACAATCAGACAGGTTCACTCTTCCCAAATACACCGCATGCTCACCGTCAACCTCACCGTTTCAATAGGCCCCTCCCCTCCCTTTCAAAAACATAACATAACGAGTTGTATCATCTTAACATGATCATTAGACTCACATTTTTTTCTGAATAGTGCAAACAGCTAATTTGAGCCATGGCAAAGCCTTTGGTTATGTGTGGAGAGAAACATATTGTTGTCCTTTGACAATAATATGCGTTCTCTCCAGTGTCTCGTCTCTGTTCCCGCCATCTCGTTTCCTCGTTATCTTTCCCTGAGTGTTTAATTACCCACACCTGCCCCGTGTCGTTATCACTCGTTTGTCTCTCCCTTTAAATACCCTCTTGTTTCTTTGTCCTGTGCTCGTGGATTGTCTTATGGATGTGCTATGTTTCATGTGTTTCGTTTTGACCCCACGTCTCAGCCTTGCCTTGTCCTGTCCGTGAACCTGTTTTGTGAAGTGAGTTATATTAGTGTTCTTTGGTTTTTGTCTTGCCCCCTCGTGGGAAGTTATTGTTTGTTGTATTTTCCTCCGTTTAGTTTTTCCCCATTGTGGGTGTTTTAGTTTCTGTTTTTGTTCTTTATTTAAGACAAAGTATTTTTGTTAACCCCTTCACGCCTGCCTGCAATTGGGTTCTCTCCACGCCACCATTCCGTGACAGTTCTGCCACAAATAATTGAGTCAGAAAAAGGTTTGATGAACTAATTTACGTAAATCAGAGCAGCAATAGATTTTAATCTAAAATGATGCCATAAAGAAGTAAAAAAAACTTTTGACTTTGATATTATGTGGTATTTAAGACTGCTTTTGTACCAACACCAAACACGTTAGCACCAGCATTAGATGGTTCATATACGGTTACATGAACCATATACATAACATATTCAAAATGTTTTTTTTATACAGTGTATGCAATTGCAAAGCAATGGCCCCTTAAATGTACATGAATCAAATATATGGGGTAACACATGTTTAGTGCCAACAGTGAATGTGCGTAAGTGGGTGTTACTAAGTGTTAGTAACACATTGTTACTAAAACATACAGACACTTCTGCATCACTATTCCCTCACATCATTGTTCTTGTGATGTGTCATATTTAACACATTGTTATCTATTATCTATTTCATTATGTTATGAAGACTGTAATTTTTTTTAATGCACACTTTCTTAAATTTGAGTAAGCAATAAGGCACGGGAGGCAGTGTTTATCGTGAATAATTTAAGGGTGAATGGCGTTGTTAGCTCAGTATTTTAATGAACAACAACATCTTAAAGGAGTCATATGACACGGCTAAAATAAATATTATCGTTTGCATTACATCTAAAACAATGTGTATTTTAAGGTTAAAAAACGCTGTATTTTCCACATACCGTGCTTGGTTGTATCTCCTCTTTGCCCCGCCTCTCTGAACCGCGCAGATTTTTAACAAAGCTCATTGCTCTGAAAATCGAGGTGTGCTATGATTGGCCAGTGAACCAGTGCGTAGTGATTGGTGGAATACTGCAAGCGTGTGACGGAAATGTAACGCCTCTTACCATATTTGGAACATTAGGTTCAAAAGCAATTGTGCTGACAGGTACGCCCACCTTACTTGCCTATACATTTGGGCGGGCTTAGTCAACTCATACCACAAACTGATGTGGATTTGTGGGGGTGTGGTTACACGAGGCATTTCAGGCAGGTCTGGGTGAGCATTCGCTTTTAGATAAAACGCATCTTTTGTTCTTTAACTTTTGCAATTTACGTGTATAATACATGCATGGGTAACTTATACCACACCAAAGACACAGAAAAACACGGGTTCGCGCCATATCCTTTAAAACACTGACAAGAACCGTTTTCAGCAGGTTACATACTTTTTAACTAAAGTTTTGAATGATTATTAAAAAAACAGTGGGACAATCATTAATATATTACATATTATAATATAATATAATATTTACATGTATTCATTTGGCAGACTATAATATATACAGAGATGGGAAGTAACGAAGTACAAATACTTCGTTACTGTACTTAAGTAGATTTTTCTGGTATCTGTACTTTACTCCACTATTTATTTTTCTGACGACTTTTTACTTTCACTTCTTACATTTTTACGCAAATACCTGTACTTTCTACTTTTTACATTTTCAAACCAGGCTCGTTACTTTAGTTTTAATCTGTATTTGATGCACAATCAATATTATTTCTTGTCATTGCGTGACTTTTTCAACCTAATGATAGGTCTGCCTAAAAGCCGAAGCGCTGTGTGAGGTGGACACTAGCCAATCAAATGTAAGAAGGCGGGAGTTACTGTTTACAGAGCAAAGCGGTGACCAATCAAATCAAAGAAGACAGAGTAACTGTTCTCAGATCTCGAGCGTCATGTGGTGACTCGTGAATGGTAGGGTTTTTTAGCGCGAAAGTACCAGATTTTAAATATGTAATTTAGCTATTTAGCTAGTCGCATGTTCTACAAACATATACTTCACGAAAGATGTACTGTAGTTCTTTCAGAAGTTAAAGCAGCTCGTTAAGGTAAGCGCATTATTGTTGCTGTTGTTCATTAGTATGTATGAATTGCATGTTTTTTGCTATCGTGGTGTGTGCGTTAAGTTCATGAACGAGTGAAAAATACCTGCTCATTGCGTTGCTTTCGATGAACTAATTATAGTGGGCACTTTTGCACAAATTCAGCCTTAAGATTGCCATTTGAAGTGGTTTCTGGACATATCCTATTAGTCTTATTTTCTAATTTTCTTAATGCATTTGCCTTGTTTGATCTGTTTGATCTATTTTCCTGATTTTTATTATATTTTTTCATCTTGTCATGATTAAAATTATAAGGAAATAAAAAACGATCCTTATCAACGTTGATTGACATTGCAATAAAATACTATCACATTATTTTGGAAGTTAAATTTTTGGGCTGATTTTTGTTGGAGTGAGTAGGTTTTAGTGAGCCTTTGGGCTGGAAATCGTCCACCTAATCTAGCAACACTGACATCAGTTTTAATGTTGAACGAGTGTAACGTACAATGTAAGAGGCTAAACATTTAATATTTTAAAGGGAGGCATAATTTCAAGAAATGTGTTTAACCAATCGAGAAAAACAGTAATGGTTACCAAGTAAATTGACTTGCCTAATTAATTATCTCTTTATTTCTCAGTTTTCTCTTTTTGACAAGATCTCTCAAGTGTCTACAACCTTTGTATAATGATATGTCCATGAATGGTCTGTGCTTAAAATTTAAAGGGACAGTTAATCTAAAATTGAAAGCAGTGAAATTCTGTTATAAAATGTTTTGACAATCACAGTACCAAACAGTCATTTCCTGGCTATTACGCATCGCAGACATAGGCTAGTAGTCTAAGAAGCTGCCAGGGACCAAGGCGGAAGGCAACACAAAGAATAGCTAAAATTATGGTTGAGAACTTGAGACAAAGGGAATTCTGTCACAATTATTATCAATACGCTTGTCCTTTACACTCTTATCTTACATCATAATTGTATTATACATTTGTGTTTTTTTTCCACTAGGTAGTGGCAAATAGATTTATTCCATCAGTCTTTTTTATGCTTGTTCTACATAATGGTAGTTCAGTTGTGAGGTACGAGCGTGACTCTAAAACAGGTAGTAGTATTGGCTACTTTTTACTTAAGTACATTTTAGAGCCCATACTATATACTTTTACTTGAGTAAACAAGTTTAGTCAGTACTTCAACTTTTACTTGAGTACTTTTAAACATGAGTATCTGTACTTCTACTTAAGTAAAGGATGTGTGTACTTTTGCCATCTCTGAATATATATATTGTAAAATTAACGCTTTATATCACTAAGGAATCTCTGCAATCCTACAAGGCAGCAATCTGCAACCAAAAGTGTGCAGGTCTTATTTTTTCTGTTTGATGTAGTGAGCAAATTAAATATCAGGACTGGAAACAGGAGCACTGTAGTTTTTTAATTATTTCTAATAAATCTAACTCTATAATTGCGCTTGGGGAAAGGAAGGACTGCTGGGTAATGAAGAGGCCTGGAATGGCACTTCAGTATTTGTTATTCTACCTTTACAGTTTAAGTAGACTGACAAAAAAGTGGGCGATTGTCAAGGCGTGCATCCTATTTGTTTACGTCCTTCTAGCCGGAGAGTATACCATTCTAATGAAAATCAGGAAT
Source organism: Triplophysa rosa (assembly GCF_024868665.1). Taxonomy (NCBI): domain Eukaryota; kingdom Metazoa; phylum Chordata; class Actinopteri; order Cypriniformes; family Nemacheilidae; genus Triplophysa; species Triplophysa rosa. The sequence continues at coordinate 12,111,932 of NC_079891.1, read as the reverse complement.
ATACATGCTAATTGGATGCGTTTACTTAATACTGAACCATGATGCTAATGCTGTCTCTTCTGCTTTGCAGTTGAGGGAGGTGTATGTGTGCTGTTTTTTATTTTGTTTGAAATGAAGTTGGATATTCTTCATTAGGGTCAAATCCACATCTGTTCCATTAATGTGTTGGCTACTGTTAAGAGTCGCTGATGTTCAAATAAGTATTAACAGACAAAGACACTGTGATGAAATACTTAAGTTGCAGGAAAGATGACTGTCATTCTGTCTGCTTCAGTATATGTCACTCTGAATTGAAGAATTGTACGTTTAAAGGGAAAAATTCTGCATTACAGCTTTCTTTAGTTTCAAAATCCTCTATGTAATGTAAATAGGCCAATGAAATTTGAAGGAAATATGTATAAATGAAGAGTTTGGTTCCAAAATGAGATAACTCCATTTAAAAAATTGAGTTATGGAGTTTTTTTATTGTGCATTCCAATTAATATCAATTAAACTGCAGTTGGTTTGTTTTGATTTAAGCCATAATAACTAAAAAATACAGCTAGCTAACACAATAAAACACAATAAAAACACGATAACATAATAAAAAACATGATTTTTGATTTTTTTTAAAAACCCGAGTTATCTCATTTTGGAACCAAATTCTTCAAATATATAGAAGCATATATTTTTGACACAAAAACAATGCTACTGTTAGTTGTAAAGAGGTACTATTTAAAAAAAAAAAAAACGTGTTCCCTTACTGATTTTCCATTGACAGGATTGAAACATTTTCATTAGTTACTTTACTATGTTCCTTTGATTCATATCAGAGACAGCAAATTAATCAGTCCTAAGTTCCTCAGAACCTGATGTGTCATTTTGCACTCTGTGTTGTGACTCACATGTCTGTATGTGCACTTACATGTCTGCACCTCACAGAAGTTACAGTCAGACACAATAGACCTGCCTTTACTGGTGGCTGGAGAAGGGGGTTGATTACTCATTGGTGTCAATGAATCAGAATGACATACATCAGAATGACTGGCATGGTGTGGTGTGAGGTTGGAAAAGAGGAATGTTTTGGTAAAGCAAGTATAGAAAATGATCCAACTTTCAGAGACTGGCGGCATTAATAAGAATAAGAACATAAATTAACAGATTATATATAATTGGTGACATCTGCACAAGTGATGTCTGAAAGTCAGTATCAAAATGCTTTACATTCCAACTTTGACCAGAACCACATGAACCACACTAAACACAACTAAAAACAAGTTTGTACTTAAAAGACATCAAGATCTACATTGTGGTTCTGAGAAAGTGAACACAATTATTGCCTCCAGAGCTAATTTTCTTTCTGGTTCCTCTGAAGCCATAAGCACATTTTATATATTAATTTTCTCCAAAAATCATGGGTCGTTTGGGCCTCTTTACCAGCCCTGTGGAGCCCTATCAGTGTAATTTTTTTTTTTTTTATGAAAACAGAAAACTCCACATGGTATAACTTCCCAAATACCTTTGAGATTAGATAATAGACAGATGAAACAAAGATAGGAAGATTAACATTTTGAAAAGGTCCGCAGGGTCACCTTTTCAACAATACAATAGGCAGAAGTACAACGCTATAAACAGCTTTTGTGTTTGCCAGAAGACAAAAATCTAACATCTACAATTTCACAGAGGAATTAAAAAATACAATTTTGCAAACGTCAGCAACTATTTTATGGCATTAGTTGACTTCTTACTTTATTTTATTTGCCTAACTTGTATTGGGAAGATAGTTCACAACTGCCAAAAGCAATAGCATAGCACTTTTTAATGTTTCTGTTTGTCGTAATATAGACACACATATACAGTACATGATACAAGCAGTTTATATTAGCCGCAGAATGAATCTTGAGTGTGTAATTTCAGCAAAACTGAAAAGTTCCATCTTGTCATGTGGAAATTTGTTTTGATGAGGACATAATGCAGTGTTTCTCAGCCAGGGTGGCATAATTTCAAGGGGGCCTCAAGAAAGCTTAAATTGATTTAAAATTTAAAAAAAGACAAGCTAAAATGAGTAATAGTCAAGTTATTTTTAATGTTTGGTTATTTTTACAACAAAGAAATACAGTCATTTCTAGTAGTAGCAAGCTCCAGAATATCTTATTGGGTAGAAATTGTCAGTGGGGGGACCTCAAATATTGTTGTGGACCGATAAGGGGGGCTTGAAGTCAAAAAGGTTTAGAACCACTGATATAATGGCCCATAATTGATTAAGTAAAACTGTGGCTGTGTGGGTTATGCCCAAAGGATTTACAGTATAAATAGAATAGTTGAGATGACACGTGTTTTACAAGCTCTCATTTGAATGGCTTTCTCTACGACCAACACTTAATAAATGTCAGAAGTAGTCAGAGCTGATAGCCTAGTGGGCAGTGCTCCGACCTGTGGCGCGGTTGCGCATCGGGTGACCCGGGTTCGATTCCTGTCTCGTGGTCCTTTCCTGAAGACACCCCCTTCTCTCTCCGACTTCACTTCCTGTCCTCTCTACCACTAAAAGCTGTACAATTAAAGCCAAAATGGCAAAAAAAAATTAAAAAAAAAAGAAAGTTACAGTGTCAGAGGTTACATTTGTACAGGATAATGTACAATCTCACACGTTTTAATAACGAAGTAAACCTGTCAGTGTGACAAGCTCAAATGGAAATTAAATTATTGTATAATACAGTATGAGAAAGGACCACAGAGTGACATCAGGTACATAAAACTAACACAGCATAAGCAATAAATTGAAAAATAGTCAAAAATGCATTTTAGTCAAATAAATGTACAGGGGATTTAGAACCACATTCATTTGATCAATTCATAGGCTTCTTGTGATCAAACCCATGGCTTTGGCTTTGCTGATGTGTGAAAAGCACCAGTTAGGCTAGAGGAATCAACATACCCAAATTAGGTAATCACCAGTTTAAATGTTATATCAAGTACAGTAGGCTATGTTTAACCTGTAGACATTTTATTTCTGATGCAGACATACTGTACAGCCCAGCAGGACTGTCAAACCTTACTTTTACCCTGCAGTGAGATCCTGATCGGCAGTCTCAAGATCCCTTCATACCTGTTAAAACAAACTGGGCCTCTGCTTTACAGGCCATTCAGCATCCAAAGCATGAACACTCAAAACATTCAGAGTCACCAAGCATGGCCCCGGCCACACTCTTTAAACACTTGTTAAACCTACACTTTTTCTGCAATGTCAACAGCTTCCAATCACCCTGCAGAGAATGTTCCTACAGCACCGCAACACTGCTGAAAGATGAAAGAAAAGAAATGGAGGGAGGACCGTCCAGAATAGATGTCCCTCACCTTGCTCTCCTCTCCTAAAGGGCCTGATTGAGAGATGGATAACAAACCCATCCAAACGTGCCAACCACCACGCCCCTGAAGGGGAGTCCAAAATGCCAAACTAGACTGCAGGGATCACGGTTGCATTCCTATTACCTGTGAAGTTTTGGCAGCACCGTGCACTTCGAATGGAAACGCTGGGCAAAGAAACGGGCAAAAACTGTCTGCACTCTCTTGCCGCAGATGGATGGTGAAAGGCAACTCAAGCTGGGATTAGACACCATGGCCACCCTTGAGGACTCCATCCTCCTCTGGAAAGTGTAGTCTGAAGAGTTTCCATTGTTTTAGAGATGAGGAAAAAGAAGACCACCGGTGGAGGTGCCCATATGGATTATAATGAATGCCCCTAGGCTGTGAGCTTCTGCAGGCGCCACAGCAAGGCATGGAATAACTCTATGTTATTCAGTTGGCAGTGGTGGTTGAGAGCCAGGACACCGAAAAGCAGGCTGGACTTCCCAGATCAGATTGCATTGCCATTACTTTGCGTCATAGAAAGGCCATTTCCATCTTCATTCTTTCACAATGCTCTCTTATGGCTAGAGAAACAAAGCTTAATTGTTGTGTTCCAATTATTATGGACCAACAATACTAATTGTTGTTTATCAAGATTACCCTTTACAATTGTAAAACTGTGGAACTTCTGTGTCTTTGGATACTATTGAACAAAATGTTTTACACTGTAGTTTTGCAGCAGGTTTGCCATTAACTTACTGTAGATTTATTTACTACTTCATATTACTTTCCTATTAGTACTGTTTTCAATTTGAGTTAAACTTTGCTTTAATCGAAAATTAAAAAACGTTGACTTTTGAGATTCAAAATGAGCAAGAAGAGGCTAGTCTCATTATTGGCATTAGCACAGCAACACTGCGAAAAATCACATACTTCCTAAGAATTTTTGTCTTGTTTTCTAGCAAAAATATTTACAATTTCTTAAATTACGATGCATTTACGTAACAAGAAAAGTGACCTGAAGATATTCAGTCTTGTTTTATGAAAGACATTATAAAACTAGGTAAGTTTGTTTAAAACAAAATTGTAAATTAAATCTACAGTAAGTTACTGGCGAATCTGCTGCAAAACTACAGCAACGTTTTACAGTGTAAATTACAGAAAACGTCTCGGTTACGTTTGTAACCTTGGTTTCCTGATGGAGGGAACGAGATGTTGTGTCAAACTGACAGATGGGGTTCGTCCCTGAGAACAAATCGTTTCCGACTACTTAGAAAAGGCCAATGAAAATTGGCAAATGAAATTTGCATGCCGGACTCCGCCCCCGGAAATCCGGGTATAAAAGGGAGACGGCGTGCATCATTCATTCACCTTAGTTCTGAGGAACCTGAGACCTCTCACGACTGCTGCAGAGGACAGTACGTGTTGTGGCAAGAGGACACAACGTCTCGTTCCCTCCATCAGGGAACCGAGGTTACAAACGTAACCGAGACGTTCCCTTTCTGTCGGTCTCTCGACGTTGTGTCGAACCGACAGATGGGGTTCCAATGGAAAACGCCATAACACTGTGCCCTGTCACAAACTCAACGAAGCGACGGTGACTGGCCTGGGCGTGTCAGCCGTGAACGCTACCGCGAAATTGTAACCTACCAGTGGGTAGGTAGGGGGTCCCAGAGCTTTCTTGAAAGGTGGGAAGGCCCCTACCTTCGGCCTCACAGGCGGCGGCCTTGTTTCTCTAACAGCGAGAAGCCGCCCGGAACCGTAAGGCACTGGGTAAGCGCTACTTCCTCAAGTGGGGGATGCGCTACAGAGACCACTTCCTACCGCAGGGAGGAGACTAGTGGAGATACCAACATGGTCTCACCGATAGGGGAGAACTCATGGGAAGAAAGTGCGGACTGAAGGAGTTAACCGCGAGGTGGAGGTCCACCTAGGGAGGTCATGGGTTACCAAGGTGGGAACCAGCATGAGGATACATCAGACGGAACCGCCCTACTGGGGGGTTGCAACGTCTGGTAGCACTAGGTCCGGTTAGAGCTATGTTGCGAATAACTCCGGAGATACCCGGCCTAAGGGGCAGGGCTGCTCTGCCCAGCCCGCCCGCAGGAGGTGCTTGCTAGTGATGGATGGAGTGCCTGTTCTTCACCCAGTGGGGGAAGAAGGGAGGCTAGTTAGTACGCTGACCCCCTTAGGAAAAAGGGGGAAGGTACTGTCATAGGCGTACACCCTACCGGCCGCCAGTCTTGCCTGACTGCAAGACTCGAGCCGATACCGGTTTTACGCGGAGGCTGTAGGACCTCGCGAAGGTGATGGGTGTAGCCCAACCCGCAGCTCTGCAGATGTCTGCCAGAGAGGCGCCTCGCCAATCTCTGTTTGAGACAGCCCTCCCTGCTGATCTCCAAAACAGACAAAGAGCTTCTCAGAGCTCTGTGGCTCTGCGTGCGGTCTAAGTAAAGGCGCAGCGTGCGTACTGGACACAACACGGACGGGGTTGGGTCTTCCTCCCCAGTGGGGAGCGCCTGTAAGTTCACCACCTGGTCCCGAAAGGGAGCGGTGGGAACCTTGGGCACGTAGCCGGGCCGAGGTCTCAGGATAACGTGAGAATCCCTGGGTCCGAATTCTAGGCAGTCAGGGGACACGGAGAAAGCCTGTAGATCCCCTACCCTCTTGATGGAGGCGAGCGCCAAAAGGAGAACCGTCTTCATCGTAAGATGAGGAAGAGAGGCATCCCCTAGGGGCTCGAAGGGGGGCCTGGTGAGACCTGACAGGGCTACATCCAGGTCCCAAGAGGGTATGGAGTGCGGACGAGGCGGGTTACGCCTCCTCGCACCCCTTAGGAATCTAATGACCAGGTCGTGCTGCCCTAGAGACTTTCCAGCAACTGAGTTGTGATGAGCAGCAATGGCGGCTACATACACTTTCAGTGTGGAGGGGGAGAGGTTAGTCTCGAGTCTCTCTTGTAGGAAGGACAGCACGGACCCGATCGCACAACTCCGTGGGTCTTCTCCTCGAGAAGCACACCAGGTTGAGAAGAGGCGCCACTTGTAGGCGTACAGTCGCCTAGTGGCAGGTGCCCTAGCCTGAGAAATGGGAGCTACCACCGCCGGGGGCAGACCACTCAGGATCTCCTCGTCCCGTCCAGGGGCCAGACATGGAGGTTCCAGAGGTCTGGCCTGGGATGCCATAACGTGCCCTTCCCCTGGGAAAGCAGGTCCTTCGTCAGGGGAATCGGCCAGGGGGGAGCTGTCGTCAAGAGCATTAGCTCCGAGAACCAAGTCCGGTTGGGCCAGTGTGGCGCAACGAGTAACACTTGCTGCTCCTCTTCCCTGACCTTGCACAGGGTCTGTGCAATGAGGCTCACTGGGGGGAAGGCGTACTTCCGCTTGTCCCGCGGCCAGCTGTGCGCTAGGGCATCCGTGCCGAGGGGTCCCTCGGTCAGAGAGTACCAAAGCGGGCAATGGGTGGTTTCGAGGGAGGCGAACAGGTCTACCTGGGCCTGCCCAAACTGCACCCAAATGAGCTGGACTGCGCGGGGGTGGAGTCGCCACTCTCCGCGAGGCGTAGACTGACGAGAGAGCGCATTGGCTGTCTGGTTCAGGTCGCCTGGGATATACGTGGCACGCAGGGAGCGGGTCACCTGCTGACTCCACCGGAGGAGGCGTCAGGCTAGTCGAGTTAACTGCAGTGAGTGAACGCCACCCTGACGATTGATATACGCTACTGCAGTAGTGCTGTCCGACCGTACCAGCAAGTGCTTGCCCTGCACGAGAGGCTGCAGCCTCTTCAGTGTGAGAAGCACGGTCCACAACTCTAGGCAATTGATATGCCAGCGCAGGCGGGGGCCCGTCCAAAGCCCCGACACTGCGTGCCCTTTGCACACTGCACCCCAACCCTGCAGGGAGGCGTCCGTTGTCACCACGACATGCCTCGTAACCTGCCCTAGGGGTACCCCTGCCTGAAGGAAGGTCATGGAAGACCAAGGGGTTAGGGTGCGTCGGCAGCGAGGCGTAATCACCATCTGCCTGCTGCCGGTGTGCCACGCTCTCCAGGGATCTCGACTCTGGAGCCAGTGTTGGAGCGGCCTCATGTGCATCAACCCGAGGGGTATCACCGCAGCCGAGGATGCCATGTGTCCCAGGAGCCTCTGAAATAGTTTCAGGGGAACCGCTGACTGCGTGAAATGATCCAGGCAGTTCAACACCGACTGGGCGCGTACTGCGGACAGTCGCGCTGTCATGGTGACAGAGTTGAGTTCCATACCAAGATAGAGGATGCTCTGCACAGGGGAGAGCTTGCTCTTCTCTCGGTTGACCTGTAGTCCCAATCGATCTAGGTGCCGGAGCACCAGGTCCCTGTGTGCACACAACAGATCTCGCGAGTGAGCCAAGATAAGCCAGTCGTCGAGATAGTTGAGTACCCGCACACCTCTCTCCCTGAGGGGAGAGAGGGCGGCCTCCACGATCTTCGTAAAGACTCGTGGAGACAGAGACAGACCGAAGGGGAGGACTCTGTACTGATATGCCCGACCCTCGAAAGCGAACCGTAGGAACGGGCGATGACGAGGGAGAATCGAGACATGAAAGTAAGCGTCCTTCAGGTCGATTGCCATGAACCAATCCTGACATCTGACGGATGCCAGGATGCGCTTCTGCGTGAGCATCCTGAACGGCAGCTTGTGCAGGTGTCTGTTCAGGGTACGCAGATCTAGGATGGGGCGCACCCCCCCGCCTTTTTTGGGGACGATGAAGTAAGGGCTGTAAAACCCCTTGGACATCTCGGCTAAGGGGACGGACTCGATCGCACCCTTCGCCAGAAGGGTGGCGACCTCGCCCCGTAGTATGGGAGCATCCCGGCCTCTGACCGAGGTGGTGAGGATGCCCCAAAACTTGGGCGGGTTTCTGGCGAACTGGATCGCGTAGCCAAGACGGATCGTTCTCCTCAGCCACCGTGACGGTGTGGGAAGCTCGAGCCAAGCTCCCAGGGACTGCGACAGGGGGACTAAGGGTACGATCTGCTTCATCGACCCCCCGGGGGTGGTTCGATGGCTGGCAGTGCGGGTCTCTCGCCGGGGGGCCCCCGGGAAGAAAACTGGCTCTGCTGGTTTGCCTGCCTGGTGATGCAGCTCCACGCACCGTCGATTTGAGAGTGCTGAGGGCTGCAAAATACATTCGATGTTGCGCCTCGCCAAGACGCAACGTCGAGTGGCCGAACACCGTCTGATAGACGGTGAGATCGGCTGTGAAGAACACCCAGGGAGATTGGAAACTCTTTTTGTGAAAAAGTGGGCGCTAGGCCGCCATAGGGGCTTAGCTGATGTTGGAAAGGGGCAGGAACCGTCCCGGATCGACCGTCCAGCGATGATATGGCTGGGATCGGGCCCGATGGTGTTAACCTCCCTGGGGTCTTCTCGTCAGGGTCACTTCTTCCTCGAAGGTTGCTGACGGGGTGGTGGTCTCCCCTTCTACGCCCTTTTCCGGGGTGCCGCCTGGGTAGGGAGCGCTGGAACCGGAGCTGGCTTCGAAGAGGACCGGGGCTGCTGGGGAGCAGAGGCCGCACGGGATCTCGAAGGCCTGTGGGCGGCCGAGTCCCGGCGGGGTGGGATGTGGCTAATCGCTTCCGTCTGCTTCTTCACTGTCGAGAACTGCTGAGTGAAGTCCTCGACAGTGTCACCAAACAGCCCACCCTGCGCAATGGGCGTGTTGAGAAAGCGGACTTTCTGCGCTTCATCTGCGCAAGGTTGAGCCAGAGGTGCCTCTCCTGGACCACCATGGTGGACATCGCCCGATCCAGGGCCTGCGCGGTCACCTTGGTCGCCCTTAGAGCGAGGTCGGTGGCGGTGCGGAGTTCCTGCATTAACCCCGGTTCGGTGTTACCCTCGTCGATCTCTTTCAATGCCTTGGCCTGGTGGACCTGCAGGATGGCCATGGCGTGGAGAGAGGAGGCAGCTTGGCCCGCAGCAGTGTAGGCCTTCGACACCAGCGATGCCGAAGTCCTACACGCCTTGGACGGGATTTTCGGTCGACCTCTCCAGGTGGACGCCGCCTGCGGGCACAGGTGTACCGCGACTGCACGTTCCACTTGGGGCACGTCGACGTAACCCTTAGCTGCCCCACCATCGAGGGAAGAGAGAGCGACGGAACCGGTTTGACGTGTACGCGCCGAGAAAGGGGCATTCCACGTCTTCGTCAGTTCCTCATGCACTTCCGGGAAGAACGGAACCGGGGTTGGGTGCGGCTTGGAGTCGCGCTCAGAGCCCAAGAACCATGTGTCCAACCGTGAGCGCTGGGGGAGAGGCACCGGAGTGCACTCTAACCCAATGCACACGGCGGCCCGGGAAAGCATGGCCGACATCCGCCTCCTTCTGAGCTCGTCCCCCCTTGGGGGGGAGCTGCAGAGAGTCGTCAGGATCGGATGCCAGCAATTCGCTCTCCGATGCTGCGATAGAAATCTCATCATCATCACGCATTCTGTCCGAATACGTGAAAGAGGATGCTGACGGTGTGGCACCGCCTGCTAGGGAACGGTGAGGCGAGCGAGACGGGGTGCGAGCGGTCCGCGAGCTCTTGGCTGACGGATTAGCGCTCGCAGAAACCCCCATATCACCCTCTCCGCTCGCCTTGGCGGACGGAATGGCCTTAGCCATCCTAGTCCCAGCCCGGGAAGCCTGCGAGGTGGTGGCTGGTTCTCGGGAGAGGACAGCCACCCGTGACCGCAACGTCTCTATGACCATCTGCCCGCAGTGCGGGCAAGATGAGTCCACGAAGGCTGCCTCAGCGTGTTGGACCCCCAAACACCTGACACAGACATCGTGCTTGTCCCCTTCCTCGATGAGGACACCGCACCCACGAGAACAGCGGGACATGCCGCGCTGGAGAAATTAGCTCTTTTAGAATGGGCTCGAACACCTCTAGAACCGCCGAGACGCCCAGGGGAAGTCGCTGCAGGAAGGGACAGTCCGCTGCACCACGTCGTAGAACCGGCAATGTGAAGTTTTTGCTAAGTAGCAAGAGAAGATCTTCATAACCGAAGGCTCTGAAGAACAAAAGGTGAATGAATGATGCATGCCGTCTCCCTTTTATACCCGGATTTCCGGGGGCGGAGTCCGGCATGCAAATTTCATTTGCCAATTTTCATTGGCCTTTTCTAAGTAGTCGGAAACGATTGGTTCTCAGGGACGAACCCCATCTGTCGGTTCGACACAACGTCGAGAGACCGACAGAAAGGGAAATGAAGTTACTCCCCAGTATATGTCATAATTGCCAGCTGAATGCATACAGTATAACATCCAATAAAGACAGATAGCATGCAGTAAGAAAAAGATGAATGTTAAAACATCATAAATAAAATGATAATAAAATGATTCAATGAAAGTGTTAGCAGTAGTAACAACTTACTAATGTATTGCTGTAACTTATTATAATTGCTTACATTATCTTGATAAGTTAATGTAAAAACTTACATTGTATGATTTCAGGAATGGTGACTAAAATGGTTTATAGTACTATACGAAATATGTTTCATAAACATTATTTAAAAAATCACACATACGTGAACGTAATGAAAATAAAAATATATAATATATTTTTAGTGACATAATAGGCAGTATCAGTAGTTTTTATATTCTTTTAAGAAAAAGGCAGATAATAAAATGAAACTTTGTAATGTTATACCTCATCTAACATGAGGTAAGAATAAAGCTTAAGTTATAGTCGTGCGTAGGACCGCGTAGCCTACGTACGTAGACGACGCCGTCGTGAACATTTATTGTTCTGCGTTGAGAGTATGCGTCGTACTGCAATTACACCGACGAAACGCTAGTTGGCTCTTTGTGTTTTCCCGGGTTGCTCTTCTTCGCCGATGTTTTGTGTGTATGCTAGTGTTTGCAAGCGATGGAAGCTGATCGCATCTTAACGGAGTTGGAGCTGATCGAAGTAGAAAAACAGTTACTTTTAATTAAATCACTTAAACAAAAAGCTAGAAACCAGAGATGTCGATGCTCGCCATGTTGTTCTTTTGTGGACTCTGAACTTGAAGACGCCAGAGAAGAAGACGCCAGAAATGCGTAGAAGGAAGTACGATGCTGCCAAACCGACCAATCACAGCGCTTGCGGTCCGTGTAGGGTCCGCGTTGAGTTGACGCGTTGTTACATTTTTGGAGAGGTGCGCGTCAGGCTATGGCGTAGGGTACGCACAGGGTACGCGGCTCTGCGTAGGCTACGCCGTAGGTTACTGCGTAGGTCCTACGCAGAACCATAAATTACACTTAATACACTAAAAACAGAGACAGATATTTAGAAGAATGCTTGTAACAAAACAGTTCTTGGCCACCATTGACTACCATAGTAGAAAACAATTTCTTTGTAAATGTCTTTGTTCTGTTGAACACAAAAGAAGATATATTGAAGAATGTGGGAACGCAAACAGTTCTGGGGCACTTTTGACCACCATTGTAATTGTTCCTACTATGAATGGTGGCCAAGAACTGTTACAGGCATTCTTCCTAATATTTTTATTTGTGTTTATCAGAACAAAGAAATGTATACAGATTTGGAACAACTCAAGGGTGAGTAAATGAAGACAGAATTTTCATTTTTGGGTGAACTGTACCTTTAACAAGTAATTAAAACAAACATTGAATATTGCCATGCCGTGTAGAATGGGTAGGACTGAAAAGTCCAGCCTGGATTCACATGACAGATTCTCCTTTGCCAGAAAAGTAAGAGAGAGGAGGGCCTCCACTTACATAAACAACCAGAAAATTGACTTTGCCCCTGTTTTTCCAGTCTTTAATGATGTTTTTGTCTCCCCAGCATTACCAGGGATGAGAGTAATTCATTCCAGGACCTGCAATAATAAGGTGTTCCTATGTATCTTCCCCTTTCTGTGAATCGCAGCGGAAATAAGAGAAATGATTGTAGGGGGACATGAAGAGCGAAGTTAATGGAGGAAGCCATTTAGAAATTACAGTTATTTTAATGTACTTATGTCTGCCTAAAATCACTCTTTAAGCAGCTCACTGCTACAAGTCATAGAGTATTAGTCCTGTCAGCAGAGGCTTTGAGACATATTGACTGCACAGCTAGCTACTATAGACGGCATTCACTTAGCATTGAATAATGTTTCTGGCTCAAGGAAAGTAAAGCTCACTCTTTCCACTCACCTTCTCCTAAGCATCAGCAAGTGAACAGGTTTGAAAAAAAAGTAATATCACACGGAAGTGAACTTCATAATTATGACAGTTAAATGAACAGCTCTGGTGTAATGAGACCATTCAACCTATTTTTTAACTGAGAGTTTTGGTGAGATCATGTAACACAGCTGCCATTTCTAGTGATCTTCAATATACATAACATTGTCACAAGTCAAATAGCGTAGAACAGCTACTATGTCAACATAAACAGGACATACAGTAGGTTGCCTTCTAGCTTAGCTTGCCAAGTCACCCTTTACACTCAATCCTTTCAGCTTTATAAGGCTTATTAAGCACCACATATTTATTTTATTTGTCAATTATGGGTTCAGGGAAACTGAAATTAAGCACTCAGATGGCCTTATGAGCTTATCACTTTGTTTCGACACAACCTTTGCCAATAACAAAGTAGAAGCCAATCAAAGCAAATAGCCCAGTGGATCTTTACCGTATAATTGGGATACATGTAATCATTAACCTTGGCGCAGAGCGAGGAAGTTAATGAATCAAATCAATACCTCTCTCTTCTGATCCATAATTATTTGAAAAGAGATGAAAAATTAAATAGGCCCAGTCTATGAGGTTATCATGCCATGCAATTAGCTCGCCGGAGGGAGATTACGTTACCTAGATACCAACGGGAGAAGTGTAATTTCTCTTTCAGATGAGAGTTTTTTAATGAAGAGTGCAATTACCTAAATAGGTCAGCAGAAGACATGGAAGCAGTTTTCATCCCTACCTGTGAGGGAGAGATTTAGAGAGACTAAAAGAAAGAGGGGGGCTTTCCTCTAGATGGGTGTTGAAACTCACACACAGGCACACGCACGAACACACGCACACACACATCACACACACACACACACACACCTTTCCCCAGCCATTTGGATCTACAAGACCTACTCATTATCTACCTTTACACTGAGTATACATAACAACAATGGTGATAAGGTTCATTATCTTACATATATTTATGTACAATAAATAAACTTTTCTTGTTATTGTGTCAATGGGACATGAATATTTTTAAAAAGAACGAGAACAAAACTATCCTCTGAATGTTTTTTCAACATTTCTGCAGCATTGGAGTTCTTATAGCTTCTTATGGAATTAATTTCTGCCACAGTTATCTTTATTGCTAAATGATGATGTTTTTGCATATTTTAATGGTAAAGTTGTTCCCTTTCTGTCGGTTTCTCGACGTTGTGTCCAACCGACAGATGGGGTTCGTCCCTGAGAACCAATCGCTTCCGACTACTTAGAAAAGGCCAATGAAAATTGGCGAATGAAATTTGCATGCCAGACTCCGCCCCCGGAAATCCAGGTATAAAAGGGAGATGGCATGCTTCATTCATTCACCTTTTGTTCTTCGGAGCCTTCGCTTATGAAGATCAATTCTCGCTACTTAGCAAATCTCCAGATTGCCGGTTCTACGACGTGGTGCAGCGGACTGTCCCGTCCTGCGGCGACTTCCCCTGGGCGTCTCGGCGGTTCCAGAGGTGTTCAAGCCAGCAGACGGTGCCTCACCGTCTGCATTCTAAAAGAGCAAATTTCTCCAGCGTGGCATGTCCCGCTGTTCTCATGGGTGCGGTGTCCTCATCGAGGAGGGGGACAGGCACGATATCTGTCTCAAGTGTTTGGGTATCCAGCACGCTGAGGCAGCCTTCGTGGACTCATCTTGCACGCACTGCGGGCAGATGGTCATGGAGACGTTGCGGTCACGGTTGGCTGTCTTCTCCCGAGAACCAGCCACCACCTCGCATGCTTCCCGGGCCATGACGAGGATGGCTAAGGCCATTCCGTCCGCCAAGGCGAGCGGTGAGGGTGATATGGGGGACTCTGCGAGCGTAAATCCGTCAGCCAAGCGCTCACGGACCGCTCGCACCCCGTCTCGCTCGCCTCACCGTTCCCTAGCAGACGGTACCACACCGTCTGCATCCTCCTTCACGTATTCGGACACGATGCGTGAGGAAGATGAGATGTCAATCACAGCATCGGAGAGCGAATTGCTAGCATCCGATCCCGATGATTCCTTGCAGCTCCCAAGGGGGGTCGAGCTCAGGAAGAGGCGGATTTCGAGATGTCGGCCATGCTTTCCCGGGCCGCCGTGAGCATTGGGTTAGAGTGCACTCCGGTGCCTCTCCCCCAGCGCTCGCGGCTGGATACATGGTTCTTGGGCTCTGAGCGTGACTCCAAGCCGCGCCCAACCCCAGTTCCGTTCTTCCCAGAAGTGCATGAAGAACTGACGAAGACGTGGAACGCCCCTTTTTCGGCACGTACACGTCAAACCAGTTCCGTCGCTCTCTCTTCCCTCGATGGTGGGGCAGCTAAGGGTTACGTCGACGTGCCCCAGGTGGAACGTGCAGTCGCGGTGCACCTGTGCCCGCAGGCTGCCTGGAGAGGTCGACCAAAACTCCCGTCAGAGGCGTGTAGGACTTCGGCATCACTGGTGTCGAAGGCCTACGCTGCTGCGGGCCAAGCTGCGTCCTCTCTCCACGCCATGGCCATCCTACAGGTCCACCAGGCCAAGGCGTTGAAAGAGATCCACGAGGGTAAGACCAACCCAGGGTTAACGCAGGAACTCCGCACCGCCACCGACCTCGCTCTACGGCCGACCAAGGTGACCGCGCGGTCCCTGGGTCGGGCGATGTCCACTCTTGTGGTCCAGGAGAGGCACCTCTGGCTTAACCTTGAGCAAATGCGCGACGCCGAGAAAGTCCGCTTTCTCGACGCGCCCATTGCGCAGGGTGGGCTGTTTGGTGACACTGTCGAGGACTTCGCTCAGCAGTTCTCGGCAGTGAAGAAGCAGACGGAGGCGATCAGCCATATCCTACCCCGTCGTGACTCGGCCGCCAACAGGCCTTCGAGATCCAGTGTTGCCTCTGCTCCCCAGCAGCCCCAGCCCTCTTTGAAGCCAGCTCCGGTCCCGGCGCTCCCTGCCCAGGCGGCACCCCGGAAGAGGACATCGAAGAGGAGACCACCACCCCGTCAGCAACCTTCGAGGAAGAAGCGACCCTGACGGGAAGACCCCAGGGAGGTTGACACCATCGGGCCCGATCCCAGCCATACCATCGCTGGACGGTCGATCTGGGACGGTTCCTGCCCCGTCCCAACTTCAGCGCCCACTTTCTCACAAAAAGAGTTTCCAATCTCCCTGGGTGTTTTTCACAGCCGCTCTCACCCTCTTTCAGATGGTGTTCAGCAACTCGACGTTGCGTCTTGGCGAGGCGCAACATCGAATGTACATTGCAGCCCTCAGCACTCTCAAATCGACGGTGCGTGGAGCTGCATCGCCAGGCAGGCAAACCAGGGGTCTGCCCCCGGTGAGAGACCCGCACTGCCAGCCATCGAACCACCCCCCAGGGGGGTCGATGAAGCAGATCGTACCCTTAGTCCCCCTGTCGCGCTCCCTGGGAGCTTGGCTCGAGCTTCCCACATCGTCACGGTGGCTGAGGAGCTGCCATTGCTGCTCATCAAATCTCATCAAGGGAAGTCTCTAGGGCAACACGACCTGGTCATTAGGTTCCTAAAGGGCACGAGGAGGCGCAACCCGCCTCATCCGCGCTCCATACCCTCTTGGGACCTGGATGTAGCCCTGACAGGTCTCACCAGGCCCCCCTTCGAGCCCCTAGGTGATGCCGCTCTTCCTCATCTCACGATGAAGAAGGTTCTCCTTATGGCGCTCGCCTTCATCAAGAGGGTAGGGGACCTACAGGCATTCTCTGTGTCCCCTGACTGCCTAGAGTTTGGACCCAGGGATTCTCACGTTTTCCTGAGACCTCGGTCCGGCTATGTGCCCAAAGTTCCCACCACTCCGTTTCGGGACCAGGTGGTGAACTTACAGGCGCTCCCCACTGGGGAGGAAGACCCAACCCCGTCCGTGTTGTGTCCAGTACGCACGCTGCGCCTTTACTTAGACCGCACGCAGAGCTTCAGGAGCTCGGATCAGCTCTTTGTCTGTTTCGGAGGTCAGCAGAAGGGGAGAGCTGTCTCCAAGCAGAGGTTGGCGCATTGGATTGTGGACGCTGTCACGACAGCCTACCAATCCCAAAATCGCCCGTGCCCACTAGCAGTGAGAGCTCACTCCACCCGGGGTATAGCCTCCTCATGAGCACTGGCACGTGGTGCCTCTCTCAAAGACATTTGCAGAGCTGCGGGTTGCAGAGCTGCCCCTTAGGCCGGCTATCTCCGGAGTTTTCGCAACATAGCTCTAACCGGACCTAGTGCTACCAGACGTTGCAACCCCCCAGTAGTGCGGTTCCGTCTGATGTATCCTCATGCTGGTTCCCACCTTGGTAACCCATGACCTCCCTAGGTGGACCTCCACCTCGCGGTTAACTCCTTCAGTCCGCACATTCTTCCCATGAGCTCTCCCCTATCGGTGAGACCATGTTGGTATCTCCACTAACTCCTCCCTGCGGTAGGAAGTGGTCTCTGTAGCGCATCCCCCATTTGAGGAAATAGCGCTTACCCAGTGGCCTTACGGTACCGGGCGGCTTCTCGCTGTTAGAGAAACAAGGACGCCGCCTGTGAGGCCGAAGGCAGGGGCCTTCCCACCTTTCAAGAAAGCTCTGGGACCCCCTACCTACCCACTGGTAGGTTACAATTTCGCGGTAGCGCTGACGGCTGACATGCCCAGGCCAGTCACCGTCGCTTCACTAGAGATTGTGACAGGGCACAGTGTTATGGCGTTTTCCATAGGAACCCTATCTGTCGGTTCGACACAACGTCGAGAGACCATCAGAAAGGGAACGTCTTGGTTACGGATGTAACCTCAGTTCGCTGATGGAGGGAACGAGACGTTGTGTCCTCCTTGCCACAACTTGTGCTGTCCACTGCAGCAGTCTCAGGCTCCTCAGAACAAAGGTGAATGAATGAAGCACGCCGTCTCCCTTTTATACCCGGATTTCCGGGGGCGGAGTCCGGCATGCAAATTTCATTTGCCAATTTTCATTGGCCTTTTCTAAGTAGTCGGAAGCGGTTGGTTCTCAGGGACGAACCCCATCTGTCAGTTGGACACAACTTTTTCACACGTTTTCTGTAAAGACGCTTTTTAACAATGCGTTGTGAAAAGCACTATATAATTTTACTTGAATGCTGCTGAATTTGATTGACTTTGAGAAGGGAAGTTGATTCCCACAGGATGTTTTACTAAAATGTAAGTGGTTAAGGTTAACATTATAATATGAAGCCAAACAAGCTATATGCAGATACCTCTGACTTGCACAGCTATATTATATTTGGGAGCTCTGTCCTGATGAAGACATCATTTAAAGCAACACTATAGAACTTTTGCTCACAGTTCCCCCATGTGGTTGATAAGCACAATTGTATGTTACCAGTGTCGTAAACAATGTTGCTGTACAAGCTTCTCCGTGGGCAGCGCAATACATGTGAATTTGTTTACTAAGCTGATGGAACCGGCAAATGCAGAAACGTCATTTGGAAATCAAATCGCACTCTTCCGCAGACGGGGGATGGTGTGTACCGACCTGAACACAGAAGTTACAGAGTGTGGTTGTAACCACCATGAGGCTGCTCAGGTAGCAGCGGGAGTATAATTCGTCCAGTTAAGAGTTGTTCTACCTCTGAAATAATTTTAGATACATTATTTTAAGGTAAAAAAACTTCAAAGTTTTGCTTTAACTGTATACAAAGTGCATGCAAACATACTGTAAAATGTCCAGCTGATGTTTACCACTAATCAAACTAACATGGAGAAACAGTAAGGCAGATGCTGTTGGCTAGCTTTGGCTTCATATAATCTTAACTTTAATATTTGTCCTCGGTTGCTGCATTGTTTAACCAACACAATCTCACGGCAAAACTGAACTATTTTTTACGATGTGGCTAATTTTGGCTAATTCGTATGAATTTATATGATCTTATTCCTACATTTTAGAATGATTTGCTTTTGTACCGGTCACATTAGGGTTAGAGGCGGGCAGGGCCATCGCAAGGGGAGTGCGAGGCCCTCTGGAGGAGACAATGTTTTTTGCGGAAGTTATATGATGATTTTCTTTAAAAAAGAACTTGCAGTGAGTTCATCGCTATTCCAACTATCGCAACTTTCACACGCATCAAATGGACAGATAATCAGCGCTCTTTGTTGTTAATGCTGTGGATATTTCAGCAAAAAGTTTGCATCAATTTAACAGCATTAGATTAAAGAGGGTAAACCTTTACTGTACACATCCATTTGATGCATCCAGGTGGGGGAGAGATAACCACGTGCAGATAACCATGGGCTCTTATTTGATCAGTAATGCCTTCGTGTCTCTTCGTTCAGTCAGTTTAACAGCATTATTAAAAATGGAAGCTTTATCATTCAATCATTCAAATAAACTGTACACTGAAATGCAGAGGTGGGTAGTAACGCGCTACATTTACTTCGTTACATTTACTTGAGTAACATTTTGGAAAATATGTACTTTTTAAGTAAAATTAAAAGTGTGTACTTTTACTCTTACTTGAGTAAATTTCTAATAGAAAATCTGTACTTTTACTTCGTTACATAACTTACATTGCGTGACGTTCCTTCATTTTAAAATATGCTTTTTAAAACGCGTTGTTTATTTCAAGGTTGTCGTCTCTTTTTACGGGCATTCCCGAGTGATTGATTCTTTTCAGTCGATTCTTTTGAAAGCATTAATTGAACAATTGGAAAAACCATTTGAATGGGCTAATGAATCAGTTCAAATGATTTGTTCAGTTCGCAGCACGATCTGAATCATCTGAAGCAGGATTACTCACTCCTCGTAGCGCGAAACTTAAGAACACGCAGAACACAAAGAGCGTTGGATGAAGTGGATATGAATCTATATCTATACAATCAAAACTGCAAATGTGTCATATTGTTTGCCAGCAATGATAAATGCCCGCCATATGCGTGCTCCCGTGCGACCTGTTCGTCAGACACAGCAACATGCGCGTTACCTGTCAGACACAGAGACGTGGGCATGCAGAAATATACATTTGAAGAACAGAAAGAAGAAAACTTGTTGATTGGCGTGTGGTTCACTGTTTACTGTTTGTTTACAAGTAAGAGCGTTTCACAACACACACGTGACACAACACGAGAAAACATGAGCTTTGTTAAAAAATGTGTATTTCATTTAAGAGAGCACTGCAGATGTTCTAGATCATCTTAGGAAATGCTCTGAGTTTAGTTCATGCTTTAGTTTGACATGGTCTATTATTCTAAATAAGTTGTGTAAACTACATTGACATCAGGACTAGATTAAATTTACAGAAATGCTTGTCTCTTCTGTGTTTGTCTATTCTTTAGTCTCTCTAGTATATTGCAAAGATATCTGCTTATGATAATTAAAAATATTGATTAAAATGTAATATTAAAATATTGGCGTTAATATTAATTTAATGTAGAAGGCCTATGTAATCAGATACAAAGTAACTAAGTAACTAGCTACTTGAGTAGTTTTTTCATTGCATACTTTTTTACTTTTACTCAAGTAATTTTTAAAATAGTGACTTTTACTTTTACTTGAGTAACAATTTCTCTAGTTACTTGTACTTTTACTTGAGTAAAGATTTTGGCTACTGTACCCACCTCTGCTGAAATGGACAAATCAGATGGATTAACACAGTGACAGTAAATCATTACCTCCAAATCAGCTCAAATCAGCTGTCACTTTATTTTGACATGTTGAAGTGCGATTCAATTCCTTACAACTCACTGAACAATTCAATATTTCAGTCAAAATCTTACTTATCAGACAGACATCGATTTGTCCATTTAAATGGGGAATCATCAAATCTAACGCAAGTAAATTATGGATTACCTCAAGGATCGGTTTTAGGACCCTTGCTATTCTCCATATACATGCTGCCCCTTGGAAACATTATTAGAAAACATGGAATTAGCTTCCACTGTTATGCAGATGATACTCAGCTATATATCTCATCAAGTCCAGATGATTCCTTCCAACTATCCAAATTGGCAGAGTGCATCGAAGATATAAAACATTGGATGACTTGTAATTTCCTTCTTTTAAATTCTAATAAAACAGAAATATTACTTATCGGACCAAAGACACGTGAGCAGAATATTTCGGATTATAACCTGCAAGTTGAAGGCTGCACTGTTACTCCAACAATTACAGTTAAAGACCTAGGCGTTATATTAGACAGAAACCTGTCATTTAAAAATCACATCTCAAATGTCACAAAACAGCCTTCTTCCACCTTAGAAATGTTGCCAAATTACCAAATATTTTATGTGTTGCTGACGCAGAGAAGCCTATTCATGCATTTGTGACCTCAAGACTTGACTACTGTAATGCTCTACTTATTGGTTGTCCTGCATTATCAATAAACAAACTACAGTTAGTTCAGAATGCAGCCGCCAGAGTTATAACCAGGTTATCAACCCTTCACTGGTTACCCATTAAGTATCGTATTGACTTGAAAGCTCTTTTAATTACTTATAAAGCCTTAAAAGGTTTAGCCCCTACCTACATAACGTGTGTTTTTTTCCGTTTTTCTTATTTTCTCCTGTAAAGTTGCTTTGGAACAATGCACATTGTGAAAAGCGCTATATAAATAAAATTGAATTGAATATTCATATATATTATTCAGTGTTCAAACATTTGACAGTGACAAAATTACATTTCTTGACAGTTTTTATACTTTGAATCTTTTTTTAGACAACAAACTTCCGAACATAAGGCAGTTCCTTATGTTTTAAGAAAAAATTTGCGTGGTTCAACTTAACGAAAAATTTCAAACCTTTTTATAAATGTTTTCAACGAACACTTATTACTCACCCTGAAATGTCTTCTCGCGGCTCGACGGTAGCAACAGTAAAAGTGTTGATCATAGCATATTCATTGTGGCTAACGTTAGCTTTCACAAATTTATCGAATGATCCTCTTCTGAAAAACTTCTTTCTTTTCCTTTTTTCGCCCCCTGACTCGTATCAATGAAATCGATCACGCTCTCGTGCTGCAGCCGACATTTTTATTCTTCCTCAAAGTGAGCAGCTACGTAAATAGAACGAGCACACCATGGAGCGAGCATGCATCACGTACATAAGGACATATCGAAATTAATAATACGATGTTATCATTTTTTTCATGTGTTATGTGTTTCATGTGACACATCAGAAAATTGTATTTTGCTGGGTGAGAAACTAAAAAAACAACACTAAAATTGTTATTTTTTAGGTCAGGTGAGAGGCCCTGTGCGGTCGCACTCCTGGCACAGCCCTTACGATGGCTCTGGGGGTGGGGGTTCAGTATTGCTTTTTTCTAGTAATCACATGTTTTTGTACGATTCAAAATGTGCAAATTTATAAGAATAGGCCACCTCATAAAATTGTTAAAATTTCCGTGAGATCAGGTTGGTTTAACCTATTCAGCCTTTTAACTTCAGACTGACACCCGATGCGAGTTACCCCCAGCACAAGTAAAGCGGCAACAGCGTGATGAAAAGTCTATAGCGGGAAGCAAATACTCACAAAAAAAATGTGCATGCATAAGCTATACAGATAATGAATGAACCGTAGTTCAAAATTTCTTAGAGGGAGATAGATCAGATTTATTGGTAAACCAAAGGAATTGCAGGCAGCACAGAACACTCGTAAACGATCCCTGTGTAACCGAGCCCCATCAACTACGCTAGAACGTAGCCACGTCAGGATATAACCAAGTCTCGTGCGATGTTCTCAACAATGCGAGACATACTTGTAGAAAAACTGACTACGCCACCTGGGAAAGTATGACCCAAGAAATAGAAATAAACTTTTTTGATCTTTAAGCACACAGGTACGTTCTCTAATAATTTAAGGTAGGCAGGAGGACATGGGTATCATATGAAAATACAAAAGGTTTTATAAATTTATATTCAAGATAATGGAAATGCTTAAAAACAGTCTCACTCGTATGGAGCCACTCCTGGCACTCTTTAACCTGGCAGCTTGACGCTAGACCAGAGAATCCGTGAAACAAAAAGACATAAACAAATCAAAAACTCAAATTATACTAATCACAAAAGAAAAAGAAAATAAACTATTGACACATAATAACTGAACAACTGGTTCAAGTAGAAAAACAACATAAGAAAAGCATTAAACAAAATCAACAAACAAAATACACCAACCGACAGGGCTGAGGTTACCCACGAGGGTGATCACTATGACTAGATATCCAAAAAGCACACTTCCACACACACACCGTGAACTCAAATTACACACTCCTTCACTTCAAGAGTATCACAAGGCAAACGGTGAAGCAGCACCACCGCCACCACTAAGAGATCTTTCACCCATGGGTCCCCAGCTCCTGAAGGAAGATCAAAAACAAAATAAATAACTCTACAAACAATAAATGAAAAACAGTTAAATGAGATCACTATTAAATCATAAACCAATAAAGAGTACAAAAAGCACTACAATCAGCAATGAACAAAATATATAACAGGAAAAGCAAAAGAAAAGAAAAGAAAGAGTTAGCTCCGTCATATGGCAATGTTCTTGTAGTATACAGCAGAAACAGCAACTGAGCTACACCAATAATCGCCCCACACAAAGGATGGGGAAGGGCTTGACGAAACCAAACGCGGCAAGGGAGCGGAGAAAGGACCCTGTAGTAAGTACAAATAACAAAACAGGGTTACTAATAATTACATATACCCGCTAGAATTTCCCACTGAAAATCATAGGCTAGACTTACCAAACAAGGGTATGCAAGTTCTTATAATCAGGTCACGAATCCGGATAAACAACTCGCTGCTAGACTATAGTATAAACAAACTATACGTTACTCAACCCGCCGCCAATCGTTAAGATCAACCAGAGCAGAACATTCTGTTTGCAACAAACAGCTTTCACATACCTGAAGGGAGCGCAGTCATTAGGTCCATTTAGTAAAGCAACCGACGGAGAACTCTTAGGTACACGGACAGGCTGGGGTGTACTACACAAATCATTAGTGCCACGACAAGTTACACTATAAAGGTTAGCAAACTGACTACGTGCTAACAGCACATACCTGAAACCACAGTCAACCAACATCAACGGGGAGGGTCCGGATGTGACGCACACCAGGCTGCAACCAACCAGCTCTCAAATAGGGAGCACTGACTGCTAATTGGTGGTCGCGAGTGTCAATCCCACCAATTACCTAGTGCACTCCGTTACAATCCACCCCCAGCTTTTGCATCGTCGCCCCAACAGTGAACCAAACCAGCAAAAAAAAGGGCTGATTCAAAGTTTCGGCCTTGGTCCGAATGGATACGACCAGGCACCCCGAATTTAGAAAACCACTCTACAACTAGTACCTGTGCCACAGTCTCCGCCCATTGATTTCTAGTGGGTACTGCCAGAGTGTATTTTGTGAAAATGTCGGTCATGACCAACACATCTTCGAGGCCAGAGCTCGAAGGCTCCAAAACCGTGAAATCCACAGCCAGAATTTAATTTGGCCGTGCAGCTAGCAAATGTCCCATGAAACCAACAGAGCCGATCTGGACACCCTTGGAACACTGGCACCTCTCACACTCGTGGCACCACCGGGCTATGTCCGAGGACATCCCTGGCCAGTAACATCGCTGCCACACCAGCTGGGTGGTACGCTCCACCCCCTGGTGCCCATGTTGCTGGTGCAGCTGCGTCAACACCTCTGACTTCATGGACGCTGGCAATAGCACTTGGAGAACCTCCTCTCCACCATCCAGGCGAAATACCCGATGATAAAGTACCCCCTCGTTCTCCACTAGGCAGCCCCACTGCCGAAACAAGATCACTGCTAACCTGGAAACTTTCTTGCGTTCCTCAGAACTGGGTGGCGAGTTCCGCCTCCAGAACACCAACAGCTCTCCAATAACCGCATCGGCCTGTTGCCGGGCACACATATCCCTGGTGGAATGACAAGGAAATGAGACAATCTGGTTAACTTGGGCTGCTTGACGCAATGCAAATGGTACCATTACACCCAGGCACAAATCCTGAGCTTCCTCCACCATTGGGAGATTCTGGCGTGACAAAGCATTCGCGTTGCCGTTACTCCTACCTGATCTATACTTTATCTCAAAGTCGAAGGATGCCAGCTGGGCAGTCCAGCGATGTTCCATGGCATCTAACTTGGCTGAGTTCAGGTACCTAAGAGGGTTGTTATCGGTATAGACTACACACTTATGACCAAGTAGGTACTCCCGGAACTTCTCTGGCATGGCCCACTTGAGTGCAAGAAACTCCAATTGCATAGGCCCACCGAGTGCAATAATCTAATTATAGCTCTAAGACCTCGGCTACCATAAGCTATGGGACGTACCTTACCTTGTTGTTCTTGTGAGAGGACCGCCCCTAGCCCCCATGGCTGGCGTCCACCTCTAAAACAAAAGGAAGTGAAAAGTCTGCATAGGCGAGCACCGGGGCTGTGGTAAATCTATCCTTTAACCCCTCAAAGCTATCATGACACTCAGTAGACCAGGCTTCAGCAAACTCCTGGGAACCAGGCTTTGACCGCTTTGGGGTTGCTAGCTTTGCCACCAACCGGTGAAGAGGAGCAGCTAACCTCGCAAATCCCTCCACAAAACGTCGGTAGTAGCTAGCAAACCCCAAAAATGACCGCAGCCCGGCAACACTCGTTGGCTGAGGCCACTGCGAAACTGCATTAATCTTGCCTGGGTCTGTAGAGACCCCTTCCGCTGAAATTACATGTCCCGAGTACTGTACTTCTCGTTTAAAGAAGGCACACTTAGACAGTTTAACCTTCAAACGTTCCCCGAGTAACCGGCTTAAAACTATTTCCATCCATACTAGATGTTGGTCCACCGAAGAGGAAAACACAACGATGTCATCCAAGTACAAAAGAAGAGACTGGCACTGTTGGTCCCCAAACAACCGTTCCATTAATCTTTGGAAAGTGCCGGGGGCATTGCAAAGCCCAAATGGCATCCTGTTCCATTCGAAAAGTCCGAACGGAGTACAAAAAGCCATCTTGGATCTATCGGACTCGCTAACAGGGACTTGATTGTACCCGCTGGCAAGGTCCATGGTAGAGAACCAAGCTCCTGCCAGCGAGTCCAATGTCTCCTCAATACAGGGTAGTGGGAATGCATCCTTCCTGGTCTTGGAATTTAGTGAAGGTAGTCAACACACATGCGCAGACTGCCATCCCTTTTCTTGACCAGAACAATGGGCGAGGCCTAAGGACTACAGCTTTCCCTAATTACCTGAGCCTCAAGAAGTTGATTGATGTGTGCCTTGACTACCTCATACTCAGAAGGTGGAATGCGCCTATACCGCTGCCGTACAGGAACCTCATCTAACAAAGGGATGTCATGCGAAATGAGATTAGTACATCCCAAATCCCCATCGTGTCGCGAAAACACAAACGAATACTTGTCCAGTAAAGCCCTCACTTTACCTTGGTCTTCCACGATCAACACCGACAAATCTATGTCTTTAATCTGCTCTTGTACCGACGGGGAAACCTGTGCAGCTTGTGTATTCACTCTAGCCGAAACCTCCTGAACCTCAGTGATCTCTGGGGGTAAACTGACCACATAGACATGGTTGACAGTACCTTTGACTGTGCTAGCATACACCATTACATCCATCATGCCCACATTAACCACAGGTACATAGGCGGTCCCATGGTACATAGGCGGTCCCATGGTCCACCTTTACTAGGGCAGGAGATGCCAACAAACCCACTGGTAGACCCGAATCGGGTGGCTCAAACAGTACTGTACCATTAGAGAACTGGGCAGAGCACGTTACAGCAACCAATTTCATGGTGCCCCCTGGGATGCGACACGCCCGACGTCTGCGTACCTTAACTCGACCTCCCTGGTCTACACCTGGTTGAACTTCAATGTGATGGCAATACTGTAATGCACGGAAAACAGAACTAGGGGCCTGTGACATGACGGGTAACTCAAAAAGATTCATGCCGTGCTGGCCAAAGAGCTCTCGGTAACAACGGTTCAGGATATTCATTCCCAGGACTCCAGGGACCTGAACACCCAAGCCACCCGGAAGGTCTCGGACCACCAGCACTCCGCAACTGAGAACTGCTCGCCCACAAAACTGTACATCCAGTTCTAAATAACCGATATAAGGAATGGAAAGGCCATTTGCAGCCCGAAGCTGTAACCAATGACATGACCTAAGCTGTTCCTGACCTCTTGACCCAAAATTCATCACAAAACAACTCTCTGTAATGGTGGATGTAGCAAGGAAGGCGGGACGAGAGCCGTGGGGCAGGAAGGCGGGGCCGGTGGCGTGAGTGATAATGAGTATCAGCTGTACGCGCACCGGTCCCGCATGCCTCACGGGGAGCTCGGGAGCATGAGAGGACGAGCGGCAGGACTGCCGATGAGAGAGGACTGGGCCCAAAAATGCTATGTTTTGTTTATGTGTTTATGCTCGTGTGGCCGGCAGTCGTCCGTGAGGGGCTGCCGTCCTGTTTTGCTGCTGTTTATTGTTTATTTATTTTTGATTAAATGTTTTGAATGTTCGCCGGTTCCCGCCTCCTTCCTTCCATTTTATTGAGCTTTGCTACAGTGAACACCATGGAACCAGTGTCCAACAGACAAGGTACATTAACCCCACCCATACACACGTCGACCTTCAGACATGTCGACATAAAACAAGACATGAACTCCGGATCAAGTAAAACTCCCGAGCCTGTATTTTCCTCAACCAAGCTGTGGCCCAACAACTCGGCAGGCGCTAGTTTTCCGACGGTAGCCTGGAATTTGACTGCACACCCCTAGTTAAAGCTGAATCTGCCTGCACTGGTACAAGACGTCTCTGTTCCCTATCACAATCTCTGGCAAAATGACCAGGCTGCTGACATCTTCTGCAAATATGAACTCAGGATCAAGTAAAACTCCTGAGCCTGTATTTTCCCCAACCAAACTGTGGCCCAACAACTCGGCGGGTGCTAGTTTTCCGACGGTTGCCTGGAATTTGACTGCACACCCCTAGTTAAAGCTGAATCTGCCTGCACTGGTACAAAACGAGGAGGTCTTCGTTCCCTATCACAATCTCTGGCAAAATGACCAGGCTGCTGACATCTTCTACAAATGACCTGACTAGGCCAAGATGCTTGTGAACGTAGCGGGAAATTCTGAATTTGAGCTACACTTTGGGTCAATTGATTCAATTGTTGTTGCTGCTGTTTCAGCATTTCACACAATTCACCCAACTCAGACGTAGCTAAAGTATCACTATGCCTCATGTTCGGATGACCCTGTACCCCAAATTGAATACCCTGAGTGGCCGGAACGGATTGACTTCGACCACGTGCCCCTCCAGGCATTCCCTCGCGTTCCCAGCGCATCGCTTCACTACGAACGTCTAACAACATGGCAGTAGGTTTGCGGCGGACTAATTGTTTCAGTTCTCGTCGAAGAGCACCATCATTTACATGCTCGACAAATTGATCTCTCAGTAAAACATCCGCATTAGGCATACCATGGGGTGCTTGACGTTTCACTTTTTCCAGGAGATTCAAGAGGGCTAGGGAAAACTCTAACAATGTCTCCCCATCCTGTTGTTTCCTGGAAAAAACGATTCCTGAAGAGCTACATACGAACTCATACAACCATATAGTTCAAGCAATGCTTAAATAATCTTGCTTGGGTCCTCCCTCTCGTCCCTTGAACGATATCGGATTTCCTCCCTTGCCTCTCCTTCAAAATGATCAACCAAAAATAATGCCTGGTCAATAGTAGAAAGACGGCGAAGCCGCATACAGGCCTGAGCTTCCTCTACCCACTCATCGATCATAACACCAGACGTACCGTTGAATTTTGGACACTTACGATCTCGAGGAACAAAAACGTCTTGGTTACGTTTGTAACCTCGGTTCCCTGCTGGAGGGAACGAGACGTTGTGTCGAACCGACAGATGTGGTTCGTCCCTGAGAACCAATCGCTTCCGACTACTTAGAAACGGCCAATGAAAATTGGTGAATGCAATTTGAATGCCGGACTCCGCCCCCGGAAACCGGGTATAAAAGGGAGAAGGCGTGCTTCATTCATTCACCTTTGTTCTGAGGAGCCTGAGACCTCTCAGAGGACAGCACGTGTTGTGGCAAGGAGGACACAGCCATCAGGGAACCGAGATTACAAACGTAACACGAGACGTTCCCTTTCTGTCGGTCTCTCGACGTTGTGTCGAACCGACAGATGGGGTTCCAATGGAAAACGCCATAACACTGTGCCCTGTCACAATCTCAACGAAGCGACGTAGACTGGCCTGGGCGTGTCAGCCGTGAGTGCTACCGCGAAATTGTAACCTACCAGTGGGATGGAGTGCCTGTTCTTCACCCAGTGGGGGAAGAAGGGAGGCTAGTTAGTACGTTGACCCCCTTAGGAGAAAGGGGGAAGGTACTGTCATAGGCGTACACCCTACCGGCCGCCAGTCTTGCCTAAATACAAGACTCGAGCCGATACCGGTTTTACGCGGAGGCTGTAGGACCTCGCGAAGGTGTTGGGTGTAGCCCAACCCACAGCTCTGCAGATGTCTGCCAGAGAGGCGCCTCGCCAATCTCTGTTTGAGACAGCCCTCCCTGCTGATCTCCAAAACAGACAAAGAGCTGCTCAGAGCTATGTGGCTCTGCGTGCGGTTTAAGTAAAGGCGCAGCGTGCATACTGGACACAACACGGACGGGGTTGGGTCTTCCTCCCCAGTGGGGAGCGCCTGTAAGTTCACCACCTGGTCCCGAAAAGGAGCGGTGGGAACCTTGGGAACGTAGCCGGGCCGAGGTCTCAGGAAAACGTGAGAATCCCTGGGTCCAAACTCTAGGCAGTCAGGGGACACAGAGAATGCCTGTAGGTCCCCTACCCTCTTGATGAAGGCGAGCGCCATAAGGAGAACCATCTTCATCGTGAGATGAGGAAGAGCGGCATCACCTAGGGGCTCGAAGGGGGGCCTGGTGAGACCTGTCAGGGCTACATCCAGGTCCCAAGAGGGTATAGAGCGCGGACGAGGCAGATTGCGCCTCATAGCGCCCTTTAGGAACCTAATGACCAGGTCATGCTGCCCTAGAGACTTCCCAGCAACTGAGTTGTGATGAGCGGCAATGTACGCTCATCGCGGCAAACGCGGCTACATACACTTCCAGTGTGGAGGGGGAGAGGTTAGACTCGAGTCTCTCTTGTAGGAAGGACAGCACGGACCCGATCGCACAACTCCGTGGGTCTTCTCCTCGAGAAGCACACCAGGTCGAGAAGAGGCGCCACTTGCAGGCGTACAGTCGCCTAGTGGCAGGTGCCCTAGCCTGAGAAATGGTAGCTAGCGTCCCGTCTAGAGGCCAGACATGGAGGTTCCAGAGGTCTGGCCTAGGATGCCAAAACGTGCCCTTCCCCTGGGAAAGCAGGTCCTTCGTCAGGTGAATCGGCCAGGGGGGAGCTGTCGTCAAGAGCATTAGCTCCGAGAACCAAGTCCGGTTGGGCCAGTGTGGCACAACGAGTAACACTTGCTGCTCCTCTTCCCTGACCTTGCACAGGGTCTGTGCAATGAGGCTCACTGGGGGGAAGGCGTACTTCCGCTTGTCCCGCGGCCAGCTTTGCGCTAGGGCATCCGTGCTGAGGGGTCCCTCGGTCAGAGAGCACCAAAGCGGGCAATGGGTGGTTTCGAGGGAGGCGAACAGGTCTACCTGGGCCTGCCCGAACTGCACCCAAATGAGCTGGTCTGCGCGGGGGTGGAGTCACCACTCTCCGCGAGGTGTTGACTGATGAGAGAGCACATCGGCTGTCTGGTTCAGGTCGCCTGGGATATACGTGGCACGCAGGGAGCGGGTCAGCTGCTGACTCCACCGGAGGAGGCGTCGGGCGAGTCGTGATAACTGCAGTGAGCGAACGCCACCCTGACGATTGATATACGCTACTGCCGTAGTGCTGTCCGACCGGACCAGCACGTGCTTGCCCTGCACGAGAGGTTGCAGCCTCTTCAGTGCGAGTATCACGGTCCACAACTCTAGGCAATTGATATGCCAGCGCAGGCGGGGGCACGTCCAAAGCCCAGACACTGCATGCCCATTGCACACTGCACCCCAACCCTGCAGGGAGGCGTCCATCTTCACCACGACATGCCTCGTAACCTGCCCTAGGGGAACCCCTGCCCGAATGAAGGTCATGGAAGACCAAGGGGTTAGGGTGCGTCGGCAGAGAGGCGTAATCACCATCCGCCTGCTGGAGGATGGAGGAACTCGACTCTGAAGCCAGTGTTGGAGCGGTCTCATGTGCATCAACCCGAGTGGTATCACCGCCGCCGAGGATGCCATGTGTCCCAGGAGCCTCTGAAATAGTTTCTGGGGAAACGCTGACTGCTTGAAATGATCCAGGCAGGTCCCTGTGTGCACACAACAGATCTCGCGAGTGTGCCAAGATAAGCCAGTCGTCGAGATAGTAGAGTACCCGCACACTCTTCTCCTTGAGGGGAGAGAGAGCGGCTTCCACGATCTTCGTAAAGACTCGTGGAGACAGAAACAGACCGAAGGGGAGGACTCTGTACTGATATGCCTGACCCTCAAAAGCGAACCGTAGGAACGGGCGATGACGAGGGAGAATCGAGACATGAAAGTAAGCGTCCTTTAGGTCGATTGCCATGAACCAATCCTGACATCTGGCAATGAACCAATCCTGACATGTGCTTCTACGTGAGCATCCTGAACGGCAGCTTGTGCAGGTGTCTGTTCAGGGTACGCAGATCTAGGATGGGGCGCACCCCCCGCCTTTTTTGGGGACGATGAAGTAGGGGCTGTAAAACCCCTTGGACATCTCGGCTAGGGGGACGGACTCGATCGCACCCTTCGCAAGAAGGGTGGCGACCTCACCCCGTAGTACGGGAGCATCCCGGCTTCTGACCGAGATGGCGAGGATGCCCCGGAACTTGGGCAGGTTTCTGGCAAACTGAATCGCATAGCCAAGACGGATCGTTCTCCTCAGCCACCTTCCTCAGGTGTGGGAAGCTCGAGCCAAACTCCCAGGGACTGCGACAGGGGGACTAAGGGTACGATCTGCTTCATCAACCCCCCGGGGGGTGGTTCGATGGCTGGCAGTGCGGGTCTCTCGCCGGGGGCGGGCCCCCGGGAAGAAGACTGGCTCTGCTGGTTCGCCTGCCTGGCGATGCAGCTCCACGCACCATCGATTTGAGAGTGCTGAGGGCTGCAATGTACATTCGATGTTGCGCCTCGCCATGACGCAACGTCAAGTTGCCGAACACTGTCGTGTAGAGGGTGAGAGCGGCTGTGATAAACACCCAGAGAGAGAGAAAAACCTTTAGAATTGGGTAGTTGGGACGGGGCAGGAACCGTCCCGGATCGACCAACCAGCAATGGAATGGCTGGGGTCGGGCCCAAAAGGAGTTCTCGATCTCCCTCGGGTCTTCCCATGAGGGCCGCTACGGCTTCCGCCGCGGCTGCTGATGGGGTGATGGTCTCCTCTTCGACGTCTCCCGGGGGGCCGCCGAGTGGGGACACCAGAACCTGGGTGTCGAAGAGGACCAGGGCTGCTGGAAAGCAGAGGGTGCACTGGATCTCGACGGCCAGGGGGCGGCCGAGTCGCGGCAGGGGAGGATATGCTTGATATCCTCTGTCTGCTCCTTTTACTGTCGAGAACTGTGGCTCGGCAGTATCACCAAACAGCCCCCCCTTGCGAGATGGGTGCGTCGAGAAAGCGGACTTTCTCGCAACCCATCTTTGCTGGGTTTGGCCAGAGGTGTCTCTCCTGGACCACATGTGTGGACATCGCCCGACCCAGGGCCCGCGCGGTCACGTTGGTCACCCGTAGAGCAAGGTCGGTGATGGCGCGGAGTTCCTGCATAAGCGCTGGGTCGGTCTTACCCTCGTGGAACTCTCTGAACACCTTGGCCTGCAGGATGGCCATAGCGTGGAGAGAGGGGACAGCTTGGCCCGCAGCAGAGTAAGCTCTCGACATCCTGGATGCCGAAGTCGCTTATGAGGTAATGAACAAGGATCCCCATTTATTAGTGGAGGCTGAAAGATTGGTGGAGGCCCATGAGCACAATTATCGAGCTACTGTGGGCCGTGATATTGATGTGAAAGGCAGAGCTAGACGTATTTCCTGGGCGGATGATGAGGAACAGTCCATAAATTCCCCAGCAGTTTCACGCAAAGTTCAAAGTCCGAGTTACGCTACTGCAGACCAGGTGGCTGTTCTCTCACAGAAGACGGCATTCCTAACAGAGCAAATGGAGAAGATGAGTAAGAGCTATGTGTCTGCTGATCAGTTTAACATCCTGATGCAAAAGATGGAGCAGCTACAATTGAAGCTGGATAACCTTGCAGCCAGGGAGCCGAGAAAGCCAGAGGAGGTAAGCCAGGACAGGAGGCGAGGGCGGTCTCCGACACAAGATGGCAGGCTACGAGCAGGAACAAATTCGCCAAGCCCCAACCGCACTGGAGTAGGTTTGTGCTATAACTGTGGGGAAGAAGGGCATTTCCACAGGGACTGTGTCAGGCAGTCAACCCCGCCACGAAATTCGAGGCAAGGCAGCAGCGATCAGAACCACAGTATCACTTCAAAAGGGCTAGAAAGCTGGAGGAGCCAGTCCCCCACACCACAAGTGGGGCGTGCAAAAAGCAGAGGCACGAGTTTGCTTATGGATGTGACCATAAACTGCATTCCAACGCAAGCCGTTGTGGACACGGGAGCTGAAGCAACAGTTATCTCTGAGACGTTGTATCAACAGTTTCCTGTCAGTATGCAGACAGCTACAACGCTGACACATCTCCATAATACGGAATCAGGAAAGGACATGACTGCGAAAGGTGGACTGAAAGTTAAATTTCAAATTGGCACCTGGTGCACAGAGTGGGAAGTATTGGTGGCTCAGATACGTGACCCTGTCCTTTTAGGGCTGGATTTTTTGCAAGCCGCAAACGTAACCATCCATACAAGTGGTAGAGTGTTCATTGAAGAAGAACTAATCCCCACTAGGATCATTGGGGGTGATGGAGCAGATTATCACATCGCTCGAGTGGTCTTAGAGACGGAGACAATGTTACCGCCGGAAAGTGAATGTCTAGTCTGGGGTGAAGTGGACAACCCAAAGCCTGGTATCTGCGCAGTTCTGGAGCCCTACCTGATCACGGAAACCGTGGCCTCGGGCAGTGTTGTCATCACCATGGAGCGCAGAGTGATTGTGAGGCTTTGCAAACCCTGGCAGGGGTGAGGAAGAGGGGGCAGCTGCAGAGTTGTTGGGAGCACCATGGGTGAACTGGCTGGAAGCTTTCCCAAAAGAAAAGCTAGCACAAGAGCAGAGAGCTGATCCTGATTTAGCCATCCTGCACGAGTGGAAACAGGCAGGAGTTCTTCCAACAAAGGATGACATTGCATTGGGAAGTCCAGCAGTAAGGAAATTCTGGCTGTGTTGGCCACAAGTTGAACTTCATCAGGGAGTCCTCTATTATCGTTGGGAAAGGCCTGGATGACTCCGTCCCTCTCTATTGTTGCTAGTACCGGCCTCGATGCAAAAAGAAGTGTTACAAGCCTGTCATAATCCACCGCAATCTGGTCATTTGGGGGAAGGAAAGACCTTAGAGCGACTCCGTCAGAGTTTCCACTGGTGTGGCATGGGTGGAGATGTACATTTGCATATACAGAGGTGTGGGCACTGCAATGCTTGCAAAGTTGCTGGACCGACTAAGAGGGCCAAACTTCAAAATTAACAAGCAGGGGCACCAATGGATCGGATCCACATCGATATACTGGGCCCATTTCCTGTGTCTAGTTCAGGAAACAAGTACGTCTTAATCATTATTGACCAGTTCACTCGATGGGTGGAAGCTTTTCCTGTGCCGGACCAAGGGGCGAAAACAAAGGCTAAAACACTAGTGTACGAGTTCATCTCCAGGTTTGGGGCACCGCTGGAGCTACACACAGACCAGGGTCGAAATTTTGAAAGTACACTGTTCAGAAATGTTTGTAGTCTCCTGCAGATCAAGAAAAAGCGGACAACCCCTTATCATCCTGCCTCCAACAAACAAGTAGAGAGGTTCAATCGAACGCTCCTTCAGATGATTCGGTGCTACGTGAACCAGGATCAGAAAAACTGGGATGAGCATATTCCGCTCCTTACAGCCGCGTACAGCAGCTCCCAGCATGCAGTCACTGGATTCACAACGAATAGGCTCATGCATGGAAGGGAGGTTTACCAACCCCAGGATCTATGGTCCGGTGTCGCAGAGCAAAGGTCGGGCAGTGTGGAAGTGCCAGATTTTCTGTATAACCTGGAAAAAGGGCTGAGAGACAAACATGATGTTGCCAGGGAACACCTCCATGCAGCCCAACAACGACAAAAGAAGATCTATGATCTCAGAGCTCAGGAGAGGAAGTACATTGTTGGAGATTTGGTGTATATGCGGGACAGTACTAAGAAAAAAGGACAGAGCCCAAAACTCCAGCCACCATGGAAAGGCCCTTTCGTGATATCTGCCTGCTGTGGCCCAGTACTTTATGAGGTCCAAGGATTACGGCAAAAGAGAGTCATGCATCATGATCGCCTCAAGCCCTATGACTGTGACATGATTCCAGCGAGGGTCAGACGTCAGAGGAGTGAGATTCTGCGAAAGAGTAAGGATACCCCTGACAACCCCGTTCTGCTAGAACCCCTGCAGGAGCCGGAACCGTCTGCATCCCCGGGGGGCAGTGAAACGGAATCCATTTCTTCTGATCCTGAACCCCAGGAGAACCAGGGTACAGAGAGGAAGCGGCAGCTCGGCGACGTAGGAGGAACAGAAGTGGACGTGGACTAATGTCGGACATAGGAGAACAAGAGACAATTAAGAGAACGAATAAAGGAAGAGAAATACGGAAGCCCATGAGATACGACAGTTAATGTTTTATTATTGCCTTATATTGTTCCTTACAGTTTATTGTAGTTTAGAAATTGTTGGGTTATTACTGTTTTCATTTTACTGAAGGGACTCAGTATTGTTAAACGGGGGGATAGTGTAGCAAAAAAAAAAGCATGGTCCCTTTAAGCTATCCTCTGTGTTCATCTTGTCTCTATTCCTATTGGCTGTGTAATGTGTCAGTCAGAGAGTATGCGCGAGTTACGGGAATAGAGGAGTTTCTAGAGTAGTCTACAGGTTGTTCTCATGCTCATCGCACGGTCAGAAAAGCTGCAGTCCTGTGCCGGAGCGAGACAACCGAACAGTGTGAGGTTTGACATGCAAACTGTGTATATCGACTACTGTACTGTTGGTGAGTGTACCGATGTAACCAACCTGTTAAAGAAGTGGAGTAAAAGCTCATAAAGCGATCTCTTTGTCGTGGCTCGTTACTCCCACGCATCCACACAGGCCAACGCTTAATGAGGCTAACTAACTACACACGCAAACACGACAATATGTTGTCAGCAATCCGATACAATTACAAGCTTTAATATGTAGTGGATTTATTTGAATTAAAAAACTAATTTGTCATTTATTCCATTTTAATTGTTTTGTTTCCTAGAGCAAGAATTTTCAAATTTTTAAGTTACGACCTTAATTAGGTAACACATATCCAAGTTCCACCCAGCAGGTAACTAATGTTTTGCTAGTAGAATATAGAGCAATCCTAATGATACAAGATTATTGTCTGTTTTGGAGGGGGTGGTGCTTAAGAATTCACCCTGAACATTCATTATGTTCTGAGCAGTCTCAACACTTCACTTGATTATCAGTCTTGTTTTTTTTCATGGGTGTGGGCATCTAACATCCACATTCCATATGAACTATGTGACCAACCAAATGTTCTCTGTTGCAGGTTTGCAGAATGACAGGTGTTTCAGAGTTTTCAAACTGCATGCCAGCTAATGCTATTCCCCTCACCAAACTTGGCAGCAACATCATGACAGCCTCTGAGCTGTGACTTCAGCAACAAAAGCATAAAAATACTATTTTTTAGCAACACTAGATTAGCAGACACTTGGTTTTTCTGTGCTTTTAGCTGCATGTCAGAGTGAGGAAGAACCTGAGTCAAGGAGAGAATGTCATTCTCCCACTGAGAGATGTATCTTTTGAGTACCAGGTGTGCCAGCTCCCTACCCCAAACAGGGCAGATATGAAACACAGGGCATGTCAAAGATTCTTTTTATATACGGAAAGTTAATTTATTTAATAAATGACTGCAGTGTACCTGTATCCAAAGTGCATGCTCTTGTGGATATGCGTCTTCATGTAAACCTGGGAAACTCGTGCCATCCAGTGGGGTTTTTGATGTGATGTGATGTGATGACATGTAATGTGTTCAAATCAGGGCCAGCCCAGCCTCTGTTGGTGCCCTAGGCAAGATTTAAGATTGTGTCCCTCCTATACAAAATAAATTAATTAATTAAGTAATATTTTTTATAGCATAATTCACATTTATTTGAATATAAAATTAATTGTGATTAAGATAAATAGGAAGTAAATAAATAACAACTACAAACATTTGTAATAAAAATGTTTCTATTTACCTTCTCATTGTTTGAAAATAATGTTGCAAATAAAATAAAACTAATTGTTTTCACAATAATAGGCTACTGTATTTGAGTATTAGAGCTTATAAAATTAATATTTGATTGTTATTATTATTTAGATAAGGGTTAATGAGAAATTGTTTTTATACATTTTGACAACCTCTGCGCAAATGCTGTTTTGGATTTATTAAATAAATGGCGCGGAAATAAACAGGCATAGTGCCACACACTTTTCAGTTCACTTAGTTGAAAGCAGTAAAATACAACATGCATCAGTGAGTGGTTCTAAACAGGGGCGTATCTAGGATATAAAACCGTCAGGGGCTGAGCCTAAAACATTAGGGGCTAATGTAGGGGATTTGGATTAGGTTGTAAGGGGTATTTTTTATGCAATATAGTTTATTAGCAAACACAAAATAATAACATCAATTTAAATGTATTCTTCTCAAGGAAAATATGCTTTGTATGAACACATTTATGCAATTTATTATCAAACAAAAAATAATCATATGTAACTTTATACATCTGACCTAGGGCTGGGCGATATGGCAAAAAAGTCAACTCGATAGTTTTTTTCTATATTGATTGATAACGATATTTATTTCGATATATACGTATTTAATTAAAAAACGGTGTTAAAAGAATCTATTTTAAATACAGTTTATTAACTAAAGTTAACCTTTAACCAGTTAAAATTCAATTAAATTAATGCACTGTTGCAACACAGAGGATATTAGGCCATAAACAACATGTACCAGTTCATTCAGTCTCATTTTGACTCAATGCACTCAATGCACGGCCGCTTCCGCGTTTACACTCAGGGGGCGAAAACACATCCGCTGCCCCACTGGAAGCCATTCATCTCTACCTAGAGTTGTGAACATGACAGAGGAGAAGATGAATATTTGTACTCGTTGCTTACACAAAGTTCGCCGGATTACAATAAATGATGTTCGTCAGCATTGTGATACTGTCAGCTGCTCCCCTGTCAAGTAAAGAAGTAGGCTACTTTAAACTATCCGTTTAAAAATACATGTGGACGCTATTGCTATTAGCACGTAGCACGTAACGTTAAGGCTGGATAACACTGAATGACATCATCTTTACACCGAGTTTATCAACGATTTTCAGCCCTTAAATATCTTTACCTTTAAACAACAAATTTGTATGAGTCTGACCAGATATCAATAACACAGTTCCCGGTAAGACACATCTGTCATATGGCTCTAATATGCAGGTTTGCTGTAAAGAAACAGACATCGCTTGGTTTTTAAAGGGTATAACGTCTTGGTTACGGATGTAACCTCGGTTCCCTGATGGAGGGAACGAGACGTTGTGTCGAACCGACAGAATGGGGTTTGTCTTGAGAACCTATCATCTTCTGAGTATTTAGAAAAGGCCAATGAAAATTGGCGAATGAAATTTGCATGCCGGGCTCCTCCCCGGATGTCCGGGTATAAGAGGGAAGCCGGCGTGCTCATTCATTCACCTTTGGTCTGAGGAGCCTAAGCATCCTCCCCCGACCGCTGGGGTGGGCGGCCAGTGTTGTGGCATGAGGGACACAACGTCTCGTTCCCTCCATCAGGGAACCGAGGTTACATCCGTAACCAAGACGTTCCCTTTCTGTCGGTCTCTCGACGTTGTGTCGAACCGACAGAATGGGGTTCCTATGGAAGACGCCACAGCACTGAGCCGCGTCACAATCTCTGCGGAGCGACGTTGACTGGCCTGGGCGAGTCAGACGAACACGCTAGCGCAAAATTATGACCTTCCAGTGGAGAGGAAGGGGGACCCAGAGCTTTCCACAAAAAGTTGGGAAGCCCCCTAACGCCGGCCTTCACGGGCGGAGGCCTGATTCTCTAAATGGCGAGAAGCCGCCCGGCACCGTACGGGCCACTGGGTAAGCATTATTCCCCCCTGGGGGGGAAAAACGCTGCAGAGGCCACTACCTACCGTAGGGAGGAATTAGTGGAGACACCACATGGTCTCACCATCAGGGGAGAACTCATGGGAGGAATGTGCGGACTGCAGGAGTTAACCGCAAGGTGAGGATACATCAGACGGAACAGCCCACGGAGGGGGGGTTACCACGTCTGGAGCACTAGGTCCGGTTAGAGCTACGTGGGAGATAACTCAACTGTTCCCCGGCCTAAGGGGGCAGGGCTGCTCTGCCCAGCCTGTCCTTTGGAAGGGTGCTTAGTGATGGATGGAATGCCGAGGGGAAAGAAGTGAGGCGGGATCGCCACTGCTCCCCCCGGAGGGGGAAGGGCTTCCGCAGGCGTGTGCCCTACCGGCTGCCGGTCCCACACCTTGCCAGGATGCGGGCTGACACCGGTTCCGCGCGTAGGTATTAGAACCTCACGGAGTTGTTAGGCATAGCCCAACCCGCAGCTCCGCAGATGTCTGCCAGAGAGGCGCCCTGAGCCAGCCACTAGGGGTGTGCCTCACGCCCAACGGGTAGGAAAAAAAGATCGGTATGCCCTAACGAGGGCATCCACGATCCAGTGCGCCAGCCTCTGTTTGGAGACAGCCCTCCTGCTGACCTCCGAAACAGACAAAGAGCTGCTCAGAGCTTCTGGGCTCTGCGTGCGGTCCAAGCAGAGGCGCCGTGCGCGTACTGGACAAGCACAGATAGGTTGGGTCTTCCTCCCCGGTGGGGAGCGCCTGCAGGTTCACCACCTGGTCTCTCGGGAGAGTGGTGGGAACCTTGGGCACGTAGCCGGGGCGGGGTCTCAAGATAACGTGAGAATCCCGGCCCCGAGTTCTAGGCAATCTGCAGACACGGAGAGTTCTTGTAGATCCCCTACCCTCTTGGAGGTGAGCGCAATGGGGAACACCGTCTTTATCAAGACTGAGAAAGAGCGGTAACCCCGAAAGGCTCGAAGGGAGCGGGGCCTCTTGAGGCCCGCCACCTAGGTCGCAAGAGGGTACGGAGCGCGGAAAGGTGGTCACCCTCTCGCGCCCCTTAGGAACCTAATGACCAGGCCGTGCTGTCCCAGAGGCTACCCAGCACTTGGGTCATGATGAGCGGCCGTAGCGGCTACATACATTCCCAGTGTGGAGGGGGAGAGGTTACTCCCCCGCTCTCTTGAGGACGGGACAGCTTGTACCCGACTGAGCAACTCCGCGGGTCTTCTCGGTGAGAAGAGCACCAGGACGAGAAGAGGCGCCACCTATGGGCGTATAGCCTCCCAGTGGCCGAAGCCCTTAGCCTGTGTGACGTCCCAACCGGACTGGGGGTGGGTCACTCAGGATCTCCTCGTCCCGTCCAGACATGGAGTCCAGGTTTTGCCTGGGATGCCGTAACGTGCCCCTTCCCCTGGGGAAGCTGTTCGCCAGGGGGAGCGGCCAGGGGGGAGTTGTTGTCAGAGCCTCAGCTCCGAGAACCAAGTCCTGGTTAGGCCGAAGGGGCGTAACTAGTACCACTTGATGCTCCTCTTCCCTGGCCTTGCACAGGCCCTGTGCAATGAGGCTCACTGGGGGGAAGCGTACTTCCGCTTGTCCCGCGGCCAGCTGTGCGCAAGGGCATCCGTGCCGAGGGTCCTCGGACAGGGAGTACCCAAGCGGACAATGGGAGGAGTTCGGGGAGGCAACAGGACCACCTGTGCCTGGCCAAACTGCCCCCAAATGAGCCAGCTGCGCAGGGAGGGAGTCGCCACTCTCCGCAAGGCGTCAACTGACGAGAGAGCCCATCGGCTGTCTGGTTCAGGACGCCTGGGATGTGTGTGGCTCGCAGGGAGCTGATCACCTGCTGACTCCAGAGGAGGAGGCGTCGGGCGAGTCATGTTAGCTGTTGTGAGTGAAGAATACGCCACAGCAGCTATGCTGTCCAACCGGACCAGCACGTGCTTCCCTGCACTACAGGAAGTCCCTCAATGCAAGTAGCACAACCCACAACTCTAGGCAGTTGAATGCCAACGCAGGAGGGGGCCCGTCCACCGCCCCGACACTGCTTGCCCGTTGCACACGGCACCCCTTAGG
Source organism: Triplophysa rosa (assembly GCF_024868665.1). NCBI lineage: Eukaryota > Metazoa > Chordata > Actinopteri > Cypriniformes > Nemacheilidae > Triplophysa > Triplophysa rosa. The sequence goes on along the minus strand of NC_079891.1, from coordinate 12,070,995 downwards.
GTGTGTCGGCAGAAAAGCGTGTGACCAACGCCTGCTGCCGGTGTGCCACGCTCTCCAAGGAACTTGACTCTGCCGCCAGTGTTGGAGCGGTCGTATATGCATCGACCCGAGGGGGGGCCCCCCCCGCCGAGGATGCCATGAATCCCAGGAGCCTCCTGTTACAGGGGGACCGCTGACTGTCTGATCTCAGGCAGTTCAACACTGACCGGGCGCGCTGGTCCTCGCGCCCCCCCTGGGGGTGAGCGGGGCCCCCCGTGAGGACAGAGTCGAGTTCCATACCGAGAAAGAGGATGCTCTGCACCGGGGAGAGCTTGCTCTTATCTCAGTTGACCTGTGGCCCCACCGATCTAGGTGCCGGAGCACCAGGTCCCTGTGTGTACACCACAGATCTCGAGAGTGTGCCCAAACTTGAGCCAGTCGTCGAGATAGTTAGTACCCGTACACCTCCTTCCCAACGGGGAAGGAGGGCGGCTTCCACGACCTTCGTAAAGACTCGTGGAGACAGGGACAGACCGAAGGGGAGGACCCTGTACTGATATGCCCGTCCCTCGAACGTGAACCGTCGGAACGGCCAAAGTCGAGGGAGGATCGAGACATGAAAGTACGGGTCCTTCAGGTCGATTGCCATGAACCAGTCCTGACGCCTGATGGACGCCAGGATGCACTTCTGCGTGACCATCTTGAAAGGCAGCTAGTGTAGGTGCCTGTTCAGAACACACAGACCCAAGATAGGGCGCAACCCTCCGCCTTTCTTAGGGACAATGAAGTACGGGCTGTAAAACCCGCTGAACACCTCGGCCGGAGGGACGGGCTTGATCGCTCCCTTCACCAGAAGGGAGGCGACCTCCGCCCGACGTACGGGGGCATCCCTGCCTCTGCCTGAGGTAAAAGGACGTCCCGGAACTTGGGCGGACGTGTAGCGACTGAATCGCGTAGCCGAGACGGATCATCTTCCTCAGCCCGCCTGACAGTCTGGGAGCTCCCAGAACTGTGACAGGAGACTAGAGGTTGATCTGCTTCATCGCCCCCGCGGAGGGTGGTTCGATGGCTAGCAGTACGGATTCCTTGCCAGGGGAGGCCCCCCGGGGAGGAGATCGGCTCTGCCATATTTCCTGCCTGGCGTCTGACTGAGAGTGCTGAGGGCTGGTGTTTATACTCGACATTGCGCTTTGCCATGACGCAACGTCGAGTTTGCCGTTCACCGTCGTGCAGAGGGTGAGAGCGGCTGAGGTAACCCAGAGAGAGAGGAAACTCTCCTTTTTGAGAGAAAGTGGGCGCTAGCCCCCCGGAGGGGGCCAGCAGATGGAGGGACGGGGCAGGAACCGTCCCTATCCGACCTACCAGCGCTGTGGCTGGGGTCGGGCCCAATGGTAGCCTCGATCCCCCTGAGGTGATCCTATGACAGCCGCTGCCCACGGCTGCTGATGGGGCGATGGTCTCCTCTTCGCTGTCTCCTCCAGGTCACTGGAGGGCGTTGAAGAGGACCAGGGCTGCTGGGAAGCAGACAGTGCACGGGACTCGACGGCCGAGGCGGCCGAGTTGCGGCACGGAGGACTGCTTTTTACTGTCGAGAACCCTCCACAGTAACACCAACCAGCCCCCCCTTGCGAGACGGGTACGTCGAGAAAGTGGACCTTCTCAGCGTTACTCATCTGCGCAAGTATCGTCCAGAGGAGTTCCTCATGGACCACAAGTGTGGACATCGTCCGACCCAGAGCCCCCGTGGTCACCTTGGTCACCCGTAGAGCGAGGTCGGTGATGGCGCGGAGTTCCTGCATAAGCGCTGGGTCAGTCTTACCCTCGTGGAGCTCTCTCAACGCCCTGGCCTGGCAGGAGCCATAGCGTGGAGAGAGAAGGCAGCCTGGTCCGCCGCAATGTAAGCTCTCGACACCAGAGATGCAGAGACACCACATGCTTTGGACGGGAGTCTAGGTCGAGCCCCCCCAGGTGGCCGCCACCTACGGGCACGAGTGCACCGCGGCGGAAACTCCACCTGGGGACACCGACGCATCCTCCAGCTGTCTCAACCTCGAGGGAAGAGAGGGTGACAGAACTTTGTTTGACGTGAAACGTGCCGGAAGGGGCGTTCCAGGTCTTGCAAAGTTCCTCATGCACTTCCGGTAAACACGGCACTGGGGGCGGGCACGGCTTGGAGCCGCGCTCAAACCCGAGGCGCCATGTAGCCAGCCGCGAACGCCGGGAGAGGCAGTGCGGGCACTGCAACCCAACACTCACGGCGGCCCGGGAAAGCATGGCCGACATCTCGACATCCGCTTTTTCCTGGGCTCGACCCCCCGAGGGAGGGAGCCCGAAGAATCGTCGGAGTCGGATGGCAGTACGTCACCCCCCGATTCTGCAAGAGACCTCTCATCATCACGCATCGTGTCCCAATACGTGATTGAGGAATAAGATGGCGGACCGTCTTTTTGGGGGAATGGTCAGACGAGCGAAACGAGGTGTGAACGGTCCGTGAGCCGTGGCTGGCGGATTATCGCTCACAGTAATCCTCATATCACCCTCGCTGCTTGCCATAGCGGACGGCAGGGCCGTAGTCCTGCCGCCACGGAACGGGGAGCAAACGAGGTGGTGGCTGAGTCCCGTGGGAACACAGCCACCTGTGACGCAACGTCTGAATCGTCACCACCCGCAGTGCGGGCAGGACGTATCCACAACGTCTGCCCCAGCGTATTGGAAGCAGGCATTGTGTCCGTCCCCCTCCTCGATGAGTGTGTTGCACCCATGAGAACAGCGGGACAAGCCACGCTGGAGAAATTTGCTCTTTTAGAAAAGGAAATTTGCTCGAACACCTCCGGAACTGCCGAGACGCCCAGGGGAGAGTCACTGCAGGAAGGGACCATCCGCTGTCCACGTCGTAGATTCCAGCAGAAAGAAAGATCATCCAGATCGTAGAGAAGCTCACCAGATGCGTAGGCTCTGAAGAACAAAAGGTGAATGAATGAGCACGCCGGCTTCCCTCTTATACCCGGACATCCGGAGAGGAGCCCGGCATGCAAATTTCATTCGCCAATTTTCATTGGCCTTTTCTAAATACTCAGAAGATGATAGGTTCTCAAGACAAACCCCATTCTGTCGGTTCGACACAACGTCGAGCGACCGACAGAAAGGGAAATATTGTTTAAATACTGAATCGGTTTTTAATTTGTTACACAATTCACCTTAAGTTGATGACATTGATTTTTTTATGAATTATAACGTTCTCACTTACCTCCCATTGTTATGTTACGAATATCATTAATCAAATCATTAATACTAGGCTATATGTATTTTCTCAGCTCCCAGTCAGAATCAGATGACAGGAGATCAGGGAGAGGACGACATGTTTCAGAATTATGATGAAGTCAGAGAAGACACAAAGTTTAGGAGCAGGACACACCAAAAGATAGCTGTGACCTAAAGCTTCAATTTATTGTTTACATTTTGTGAAGTTTTCCAAGGATCACAGACAAAGTCGTACTGTTAACCACAAGAAATATGAGAAATGGTTAAGAGCCGGGGTAACATGAGAAGAACCGGGACATCTTTTGAAATAGTAGTGAGAATTTTTACTGTGTATACTGTATTTTGAGAATTTCATATAGTCCATTCATTTTAGATTTAGATTTTTTTTAGATTTTTAGATTTAGATTCAATTTATTGTCATTGCACATGTACAAGTACAAGGCAACAAAATGTGACCTCTGCATTTAACCCATCCAGAGAGTAGTGAACACACGCACAGCAAGTGGTGAACACACGTACCCCCGGAGCAGTGGGCAGCTATCACTGCAGCGCCCGGGGAGCAAGTAGGGGTAAGGTGCCTTGCTCAAGGGCACCTCAGTTGTTACCCGCCGGCCCTGGGAATCGAACCGGCAACCTTCTGGTCATGAGTCCGACTCTCTAACCATTAGGCCACAACTGCCCCCAATTATTATTACTTTACAATATTCCAATTGTAAATTTTTTGACGTATTTAATAATTTTTGTATTTGCATTTTACCTATTATATACAAGCTTACATTAATGGATCACATTTTGAAAATATAATATCTTTATTGTCATGTCACAGCTGCATACAAAGACATTTTAGTTACACACAAAAAAGTACACACTAAGAACTAAGATATGGATGACTGCACAAGCACATATAATGCATATTACGTACAGTACAGAAATGTCATAAGTAGCTTATATATTTACGTTATTTTTATTTCAATTTGTACAAATAAAACCAAATTAATGTATCCAGTGTTACGTTTATTCTTTAACATTAGCTAACGCTAGCGCTTTCACCAATAGACCATATGATCATCAGTAGCTGACGTGCTGTGGCTCAATCACATCTGCACTCTGAACGTGATGACAACAAACTGTAGTACCAGTTAAGGTTTAAATCCTTACGTGTAATAAAGTAAATCCATGCTTGGAACATTATTAAATCTCTGTGAAGCTTCATAAAATGGGACACAGCCATGCCTGACGGAACCACAGTCACGTGTGTATTTAAACGCTGCAGGTCACGGCTAAACTAAAGTTTTGCATTATAGCACCATTACATGTTTAATATATAGTATTTTAACAATACGATGTATTTCACTAATCTATATTACACGTTAATTCCCCCCAAAACGAGTGCTGGTAAAGCACATTTGCTATGGGTGAATACAACCCGGAAGCTTTCCCGCCCCCTGAGACTTTACCGGAAATACGTAGCCAGCACTCCATGCATTGAGTGTATTGACTCGTTAAGTAAATGGAGTGTTCATTCAGTACATTCAACCAATGAAAGGGCTCCGTTAGTGTGTACATTCGAACGCTATTGGCTCAGCACCTGTGCACATACATAACGCTGCAATAATGTCTTGCTCGAGTAGTGGGATTCATTCAATGCATTCAGTGAACCTTAGTCTTTCAAAAAGACATCTCACATAAACTGTAGTACATTTCTTTAATCATGCAAGCATCTTACATACAAGGTTCAATATTTTAATGTGCACACAAACTCACTTCATTACATCTCTAATCTGTACAGGGCAGCGCTGGTTTGTTTCATATGCACCAGCTCATGTTAACAGATATGTTAACGATGGATATAAAAACGTTTGTGCTTGAGTTTCGAAGTAACTCGCTTGCAATTGCGCCTCAAGTTTGTTTTGTTTAACCGGCGATTGCGAAAAAAAACAAGACACTTCATAATCCGCGTGATGACAACTCGAGGTTAGTTTCACCTTTGTTTCCGCTTCCAGTAATGTTTTCCTCCTCATGTCGAGTTTTCTTTGCCAAGTGCAGTATGAAATGGACTTTGTACTTTGACGCGCATGATAAAAGCTGCACGCTGACTGACTGTTGTTGTGTTTATTTCTGCGTTCTGTTAGACTGTAAGATTAATCCATATCGAGTCAAAATGCCAATAGCTTATCATCGTTTTTGAAATACATTCTATCGCGATTCGATATGATATCGTTTATCGGCACAGCCCTAATCTGACCCATTGTTATCTATGTCTAGCTACTTATGTCTACTGTACTTCATTCTCTTGTGGACTTTTCAAAGTTCTTTATGATTATTTTATCCATGTATTTTTCCTGTTAATTTTTTTGATGGTGGAATCATCACAGAGTATCTTCGAGACTTGACTTGAGCAAAAAGAAAAGCATATGGTAATGTTTGTAAGGCGTTAGTGCATTCACGTTTATGAGCTGGGCGATAATAATGAAAAAAAAAATCCAAAGGAAACTCTATACGTATGATGTACAATTATTCTAATAAAAATAATCCTAAAGTAATATGCACACAATATTGCAATTCTCGTTCTTTGCACAGAACAAAATGGGCAGGACTGAATAACTATGTATTATTTCCTACTGTTTTACCCTCTTTACTGCCTCCAGTCTCACTGGCCGGTTGAGCTCCACTACAGACCCTAAGGGCCATCCTGCACAGATGATTAAAGGAAAGACTGCCCCCTACAGAGGATCCAGGGCATTGCCCTTGGCTCCCTCCTCCCTGCTTCCCTCTCCCTGTGTGCCCTCACCCTCTCTGTGCTGTTCTGACCCACCCTGTACCAAGAAACCAATGAGACATGACCAAGTTCCCTCTCTGAGGTAGCACTGCTGCAGGCTTGTTTTCTAAGAAGCCTGATTATCTTAAAAAAGGAACTGGCCTTCACAAGACAACTTTTATAACAAAGGCACAGTGAGGCACCATACGTATAGTGTTTTGAGAGAAACAAATCTGCACCTTGAGCAGATTTTATGGCTGGAGCAAAATTACATGGCTTTTGCCAAAGCGCTACAGCACTGCCTATTACCAAGGGATTTCTTGCGAATGTTTCTCTTGCAAAACTTGACAAACCATCTCCGCATTGATTTTTGTCGGTCTGTTTGCAGCTTAAAGATGAGAGGGCTTTTATTCGCTGCTGAACCCTACAAGCCGTTTACCTTCCCTTTAGGGCATTTTCAGTATGTTCCAGGCAGGGGATGAACTTATGCGCCAATCTTTCTGGTGTGGAACGGCAAAAACTCTGTAGTATGACAGAAGCGTTATGGCGCCAAAGGTGGAAGAAGAGCAAAGTTGATCTGGTATCAAACACCCTCAGCCATCAAAGAACAGACTCTGTTGCATGTTTGAGAAACTTACAAAGCCGTTTTCTCTAGATCTTTCCCTTCCATTTTGTGTGTGCGTGTCTCTCACTTTCTCCCTCAATCTCCCCACTCAATTTGTGTAGGAGTTTTGTTCTGAGGATGGCGAGGTGGCTTGTCTTGTTTTGAAGTTTGTCAGTTTGTGCTAGAACATAGCAGCCTACTCTTTTGGCAGCTCGACGCATGCTCTCACTTCTTTCTTCACAAACATTTGCTGTGGGTGGGTTGCTTGGTTTTTTGCCTGCAATGATCTATCATTATAAGGTGTGTGAGCTCAGTGGCGAGTGTAAACTTGGTCTGCTCCGTCTGCCGCGCCACCGCCCCAGTGCCTGTTAGCTCAGTGATTTCAGAGTGGTCAGGCCGTCTTGCCACAATCGCACACTGGCGCCACAATCGCGTAGCCCAACTGCAACCCTTTGACTTGGTAATGAATACATACTGAAAATACACAAAACCGCCTCGCTCTGCCCCGCTGCTACCCGGTACCAGAAAACTGGACCATTCTAAAGGCAGTACCGCTGGCCTGGTCACCCCGACCTGACTGGACCATGTGGTCATCGGACTAACACTGGAGCACTCAGTGAGGAGAGTGACTCCTAACCTGAGAGGCCGGTCTTGGGCAAAAAGTGGGCCACGTGATTCCATGCAGGGTGCCGATAATAAGGATGAGTGTTTGTGCTGTGTGTCACTGTGTGAATACGTGTTTGAGTGTTTGAAGGTGTCTGTGTGTATATATACATATCGGGGCCTCTGGCCTCAAGTCATAAATACATTTGGTTACGAAACCTCTGCAGTCCCACTGACCCCTGCTCTCCTAATCGCGAAAGACCATCTATCATTAGGCCAGTAACTTTCCATGCTCTTCTGCCCTCTCCACAGGTGCACCGGCGTTCATTTGAACCAAAAGCAGGTTGCAATCTCATATTTTTAATTAAATTATTAGATACATTTTGCCCAGTGTAAAACTAGACGCAATGGATGCAACGCAACATGCTCTGGAATGATCCCAAAAGAGAGCATTATAGAGCACATTTTGTTTTTACATATTGTTTTATTATAAATTATTATGTTTATTTGTTTTTAGAATTTTACTTTCAAAAATTGTAATATTACATTTTATTTTAAGTGTACTTTACAGTTTTAATTAAAGTTATTCCAAATAAAAATAGTTGAGTACAGCACAATAATAATTTTAGTGTTAAAAAATAATAGTGTTATTTATTTCCCTGTGAGCTAAAAAAATGTAATCCTAACAGTCAGCCGGTTATTTTAGCATAAATCCCAATAGGGTGATCAGGACACCACGAGGGGGTTACACACAAGACCATATTATGTAAAAAATATTTCACTGCAGAAAACCACATTTGATCAGAATCAGGTATTCCACAGAGCTGTGTAATAAAAGTGATTAATGGCATATTCATACTTCTGTCTCAGGAGGGCTGTTGTGAAAAGTTTTCTCAAATGGCGAAGATTCTCCATCCATTTGTGAAACAAGCAACATTCTATATGCACAGCCGTTAACAGTTAGAGTAACAACTTTAAAATTTCTCCAAATGTTGACACAGACAACCAGATCGGCCTATTTTTTGTATTTATAGCCAGTGTTTGGCAGCACTTAAAGGCAGCCCAGTGCTCCTAATGCTGTTATTGTAGGAACACTAGTCATTGCTCAGAGATAGGCATTTAGTTCTCACTGTTTTTCAAATTCACTTTCAAATATGATATCAAACAAAAAGCCTAGTCTTTTTTCTTCTTTTTTTTACCATTAATTGCATTGAATTGCCCTGAAATTCTTTTTCCAGCTGTATTAATTGTTGTTAAATCAAATGTAAATGGTTCTTCAACAAAGTGTCAAGGATCAATACAACACCTTTTTGTATTATCTAAGCATAAGATATTATATACCCATCTAGAAGAATATGTAGCAAAAAATGTATGAGCCACTGATATGATTACACAGATTTTCTTTTTTTCTTGACCATATTTTTCCTCACTTATACTGTGGTTTCTAAAATATAAGTCAACAATGGCTAAAGTAAGTTATACTTTCTATACTATAGGAGTCAATGGGGGATGAGATCTGTTTGGTTGGAACAACCTGAGGGTGAGTAAATGATGACAGAATTTTAATTTTGGGTGAACTATCCCTTTAAATTAGTCTGGGACTTGGATTAAATGCTGTCTGGGAAACCACCCCCTAAAGCTGTTTTAAATGATATTAATATCCATATTATTTACAACATAAATATTCATTTTAATTTTATCTTTGAAGTTATAATTAAGTTTAAAATGTGTACAGACTGCCAGTTGAAATGACAAAATCCATGGTTTCCGGTCAAAACGTTTGGATAATGAATGAATATGTCTCAAAAATATAAATGCAAAGATTATATGTAAGACACTGATCTCCAAGACAGTAAGCAACACAGAATTGAGTAATGTTCTTCAAAGTTGATGTCTCATTAAAGTAATTATTGTGCTCCATGAAAGCCAGAATTTTCACCACACTCTTATAGCTCCAAGTCAGTCTCACCGTTTTCTCTCTCTGACTGAGGTGGCCTTCACATCAGGGAACTCGTCAATTATTTTCTTCTGACGTGGCAAGACCTCGGGGGAAAAGCAAAGAGGTCTTCTTGTTTGTGTGGAAACATGGAACCAGCCTTGCGTTTATTCAAGTGATGATACTTTCACACTGTAATTCAAGTCAGGAAGACACCGTGGTGTCTCATCCCTGGCGTTCTTGTTGTCATTGCTCCTGTTCTTATAACTCAAAGCAGAAGCTGCTGAAGACAGGCATGTGAATGATTGGATACATGTGTATGTGTGTACCTATGTGCATCTTTGTTTGGGAATGTTTGCATGTTTGGTTTGGAGGTGTGTGATCCATGTTTGATGTTTTTTCTTCCTCGTTCAACCCTGTATTCCCAAAAGACAAAACGTATTGTGCTACCCTGAAAGGAATGATCACAATAAAGGAATACATTCTATGAAAACAATAACAAACAAACAAAAAAAACTGCATTGCAGTGTAATTAATTATACATTATTTTGCATGTATGAAGTATGAAATAAATAAATAATGTTTGTGTATCATGTATTTGTGCTCATAAGTGGATGCATTTGTTTATTTTTTGTTGTTTATAAGAATTACTTCACCAAACTGAAATCAAAACTGCTACCCAGAGATTATATATTAAGGTACAGGGTAAGGATTATTTTACCTAAAAATTCAATAATCAACATAACAGGATTATTTTTATATAGGTCTTATTTCAAACCTAAATAACTTTTATTCTTCTGTGGAACACGAAAGGAAACTTCCTAACACAATTGTTATGTTTGCTCTTCTTTACCATGCAATTACAGCAAATGAGTTTCAAAGATGTTTAAAAAAAGAACACAAAAGAACCATGAAGTATCATGAAGCGGTCATTATGACTTGTTTACTGTGCTCCAACTGTATGTTTGAAGTCATGTAGTTTTTGATGGCTTTGATTGATTTTATTTATTAAACTAATTATTCAATGTTTTTAATAATCAGAACAGTGGTAAATCCAGCAAGACTGTATTCCCGAATATGTTTTTTTTTTCTCCAAATATATGCAGTATGTCCTCAGTCTGACGGCACTGAAATGTGGCAGTGCAAATGCAAAGAGCATAAATAATAGATAGAGAGTGTGACACCTCAGCGGCCGGCGGTAATGAACGGCAGCTCCCGCAGGTGGCTCCGCTAACCCTTATCTGAGCTCTGACTCACCCAGCTGACTAATAAAGATGACACTTGACAGCTAACAAAGCTTGTCGAAATCCCTGCCATCCCCACAGAAGATATCCAGCTGAGTGCTTCACCCCCTCCTTGCAACTATCCGCAAGCCTCTCTGCGTCCCTCCCATTTGAAAAAAAGAAAACAAAATTATAAAGAAAGCACTTGTTTTCCAGTTTGTTGACCTTTGACCGCCTTAACCTCTTGGTGTTCTGTCAAAACCCGCGAGCACTGCTTTTTACTTTTTCTTTCATAGTTCTGACAAACTGACAGCTGTCACATATGTTTGTATGCCAAAAGCTGCAGTAAGATTTCGACTTGGGGAGGGGTTGGCACCTTGGAGGATACATCCAAACCTTACACCCACTAGAGGGCAAATGGCGATGGGCATTCCATTGCTTACAGTTTCTCGCTGTGGGTAAGCAATAAACAATGAAAAAAATATATTAAGATCTGTTTTTAGGCCTGCCCCCATGCTACCCCCACACACCCACCTCAACCTCTCAATCAGACCCCAGAAAGCCCTATCCTGATCAGCCGTGAGGCACAACCCAGACTCACCCGCCACGAAACCACATGAGGGTGTGGTTTCAGTCTGAAGGCCATGTATTTTGAGTGCATCTCTGTGGAGTGACTCATGTGTTGACTGGAAAATCTTCCATAAACATTTTGTTAATGGTATATCAGCACACAAGCCATGGCGTGACCCACAACGTTTTCTCTTCACCTAGTTACACTTGCTGAATGGCATCATATTTACTGTAGGCTAATAGTAAGAATGAGTTGCATGATAGAAATCTCAGCACATCCACAAAATGACCGGTGTCCAGAGTTTGTTTACTGAACATCAGATGCATCTGGCACACAAAACTGGAAAGCACTTGTGAAAATGGTTTCAACTGCCCAACTGCTACACAAATTCCAGGAGTTGTAGTGCACAGGTTTTAATTAGCATCTTGAGGAAAAATGTCTTTCCAGGGTTTCATGATATTATGAGTGCTGAAGAAGAAAGTTTTTTGGGTTTTTGACTTCAAATTTTTCATATTCAAATATACTGTATTTTAATCAATATAATTGTATGTTCTGCTTAGCTTTCTGTCTGTGACATAATCATCACTTAAGGGATAGTTCAGCCAAAAATGAAATTTTTGTTGTAAATTACTCACTCTCTAGACGTTACAAACCTGTGTCAATTTCTTTGTTTGGTTGAACACAGAGACAATGCTTGTAACCAAACAGTTCTTGGACCCCATTGACTACCATAGGAAAAAGTACAATGGTAACGCCAATAGTTACTGCTTAACTATTGACGGATGTTCCATAAAACCCTCGTCGTCAGCAAAGAATCTTGGCATTCTATTTGATAGTAATCTGTCATTTGAGAGCCACGTCGCCAACACCTATAAAATTGCATTTTTCCATATTAAGAATATATCTAAACTACGTGCTGTCAATGTCAGATGCAGAGAAGTTAATTCATGCATTCATGAATTCATCGAGACTAGATTACTGTAATGCACTGTTAGGTGGTTGTCCTGCAGGCTTATCACGAAAACTCCAACTGGTCCAAAACACAGCAGCTCGAGTACTTGAATGAACTCCTTTTGTATTACAGTCCTTCATGTGCACTATGCTCTCAGGCGTCCTGTCAGTTGGTAATACCTAGAATTTCAAAATCAAGTGCAGGTGGTAGATCCTTCTCCCATCTAGCGCCTAAACTTTGGAATAGTCTTCCCTGCACTGTCCGGGAGGCAGACACACTCTGTCAGTTTAAATGTAGACTAAAGATGCATCTTTTTAATCTTGCATACACTAAACTTCCATAATATAAATCTTCTGAGGGTTTAGGCTGCACTAGTTAGATCAACCGGAACCAAAAACACAACTGATGTACTTGTTGCATCAAAGAGTGCAGAACAGTACTCTACTCTCAGCCAGTCTTGTCTCACTGTTCCAAGGTTACCACAGCGAGCAGGATGCAGTTCATGGCCTGACCTGATGGTAGAGCGGAGAATGGGAAGCCGCAACCTGACAAGAGCTGAGATGATAGAGCTGGATAAAGAAGGACGCGGTCACCTGACACGTCTTCATGGCCCGACCTGATGGTAGAGCGGAGAATGGGAAGCGGCGACCTGACAAGAGCTGAGATGATAGAGCTGGATAAAGAAGGACGCGGTCACCTGACACGTCCTCACCACAAAATTTCAAATGCTATTAGATTATTAATGATAATCTTAAACTATAATTTAACTTATTAGTAAGTTTATTTATTTTATTTAGCCTTGTGCAAGCTCTCTGGAGCTTGTGCAGAGGCAGCAACTTTTGCCAGAGGGGAACTGGAATCCCCTGGTTGGGCCTGGGTTCTCCTGAGGTTTTTTTTCTCGATTAGAGTTTTGGGTTCCTCGCCACCATTTGCATACTGTTTTGCATCTGCCTGGCCAGAGGGGCTGCTTTAGAATTTTAAAGTTTTACTTAATTAATATTGCATATAGGAATTTATAGTCTGTTATATTTGACCTGTGCTTCTCTCTCCTTTATCTTAAATGTGTGCTCTGTGCGTGTGTTTGTGTGTGCGTGTGTGTCTTTGTGTGTGCGTGCGCGTCCATGTGTGTGTGTGTGTGTGTGCGTGTCTTTGTGTGTGCGTGCGCGTCCATGTGTGTGTGTCTGTGTGTGTGTATGTGTGTTAATACGTGTGCATATTGTGTGTGTTGAGTGTTTTGTATGTGGGTATGTCTGTCTTCTTTGTTTTCACCTTTTTATTGTTTTTGCAGGTTCAACTTTAATTGGTTTGCTTATAGTCAATATGTCTTATGTACAGCTGCTTTGTAACAATGAAAATTGTAAAAAGCGCTATATAAATAAAGTTGAGTTGAGAGTTGAGTACACTGTAAAAAATGACACGGATATGCACATAAAAAATAATGGTAAAAATATTACACAAAATATTCAGATTCAGAAGAGCTTTCTTATGGAGCGATTTTAGTTTAATTAATTATTCACATATAAAACACGATGTACACTTGCATAGCGAGTTTCGCGTGCATAAAACCTAATTCACATGCACAAATTATATATATATACATTCACAAAAAACAATTCACGTGCGTAAAATAAAATTATATCCTCATAAAAGGATAAAAGGAATTTTCTTTGGTGTTGGAAGCTTCTAGTACAGACATTCAACACAATGACAATACAAATATAATAAGATTTACAGTCTAAAAGATTCTAAAATATGCATATATAAAATAAAAGACTATTGTACTGAAAATGGGGGATAATAACATATAAGAGACATTGTACAGGGTAGTAAGAATATACAAATTAACAGATTGTATGTACACTTGTGCAAATGGATAATGTTGTAAGCAGAGGTAGTGTTATATACATGTATACATAGTAAATATTACTATTACTATTACACAAAATTACCTAAATTATTTAAGCATGTCACATGATAAACTTTAAAAAATCAAGAAATACTAATTTGAGCATTGGAATTAACTTCTTGGTTAACTTTTTTCACTTCAGTTTAACATATATTATTGTTTACAACATATATGATGTACAAGTAAGCTGAGAGTTGTCTCAGTATTGCATTAGCACCAGTGGGTATGCAGTACATGCGGTGCATGGGGCGACGCACATCGGGGGCGCCATTGTGCCAAAATATTATTTAACGTTTTTTTAATAAAACGTTATAAATAATAAAAAATATAACGAATAAGTCATTATCTAAAACGTTTTAGTTTCACTTTTGTCTAGTATTTTAAACGAGTTCAATAAATATAAATTTTATTTAATCAAGTTATTATGTCAACCAATCACTCTTTGACAGTCAAATGACCAAATGCATCGAGCAAAGAAACTTCCCAAAGCGCAGAACAGAACATGAAAAACAAGTAAATTGACAAGTAAAAACAATGTCCAAGTGGATAAATATCGATTATCATTTCATCTCTGTAAATCTTTAAGTTATTTAACGTTGCCTTAGAGGTAGTTCATATCATAATACAATATCAGTTCACCTCTACGCCTACATCTTTGTCGCTTATAAAATAAATTGTTTGTAAGGGAGCTTTATAATTACATTCGGGAGAGTATGAGACGGTTGTTAAAGCTGTTAAGTCTCCCACTATCATGCATTTAAGCTAGTTATCGGGTTCTTCATTAAACGTCGGACGCGTTTTCCCCACGACGTGTGCTGTGCATTTTGAACGTCAGGTTCTTCATTAAACCCCAGCAGATGCGTTTTCTGCTAACAGCGCGCAGCACAGAGCACAGGAGAGATTGCATATGAACAGTGAAACAGCGTAATGATTGACAGGATGACAGAGACAAGAGAGCAAAAGAACGTTTGTTAATAAAAAACAATTTCTTCGTTCAATGTAGACCTTAGTGAGTTTGTCTTTGTTTTACTTTAATGATGTGTTTTCATAAAATGTAAACTCGTGAACAAAAAATGTTTTAAGGCAAGGGGAAAATTCAAAGATTTTTTTATTTATTTGCTTTATGTCTGTTATCCGTCTTATTTAGTTTTTTAATAAAAGTTTAATTATAAATGCACAGTAAATGTATGTTTAACATGTGCTATTTTATTGTTGTGTTTTTTTTATTAAATATTAATGAACCACAAACTAAGCATTCATTTTAAAGTAGGCCTAAGTGGGAAAAAACAAAGACCGTTTGTTTATTTGCATTATACAACGTGAGTATTTCATGTGATACATTTTATTCTGATAATAATAAATAATGTTAATAATACTTTTTGTTGAAGGAAATGGAATAATCTAAATGTATAACTTCGATAATCAAAATAAGTTTATTTCCTCACCAGAACATCACATGGGCTACAACTCGATTGTTACTTATATTTGGGATATTTAAAGACGTTTTATTGTTTAAAACTGGCCAAGCTTTTTTGTTAAAGGTTTTAAATGTCAAAATTCTAGACTACATAAGTGAAACTCACTTTTTGTCAAGGAGTTGCATGGAGAAGAACCCAATTGCAGGCAGGCGGGAGTGAAGGAGTTAACAAATGACTTTATTCACAAAAACGTAAAACAAAAACCCACGGTGGGGAAAACAAGACGCGATAACAGGGGAAATGATATAACAGGTAAACAGGAACATAAACTGACTAAACTAAACTGACAAAGACTAAGCACAACACTAGACCAAATACAATAAACTAACACTAACTAGACTTACTGAAAGAACAAATACAGGAACACGAACAGAAACACGAGCATTGACCACGAACTGGACAGCACAAGGCATACAGCACACACACATGCAATACACGAGCACAGGACAAAGAAACATGAGGGCATTTATAGGGAAGACAAATGAGGGATAACGACACAGGGCAGGTGTGGGTAATCAAACACTCAGGGAAAGATAACAAGGAAACGAGAGGAGCGGGGCCAATGACAAGACACTGGAGAGAACGTATATTATTGTCAAAAGGACAATAATATGTTTCTCTCCACACATAACAAAAGGCTTTGCCATGACTCTGCTACAGGACCAAGAAAAACATGACTAAATGATGCAGAGCCATGACACTTTTCAAAGAATACAATAAATAGCCTTATTTGGGGGTTTATTTAGTTATTATAAGCAAAAGATCAAATACAAAATTGAGCCTGTTATCCGATTAATCAAAAAAACAATAGTCCGATTATTCGATGATCAAAATAATTGTTAGTTTCAGCCCTAATTTATTGTTTATGTCTGAACTAAACTCAACTCTCTCAACTCAACTTTATTTATATAGCGCTTTTTACAATTTGCATTGTTACAAAGCAGCTGTAAATGAGACATATTGACTATAAGCAAAACAATTAAAGTTGTACCTGTAAAAACAAGAAAAAGGTGAAAACACAGAAGACAGACATACCCACATACAAAACACTCCACACACACAACATGCACACGTACTAACACACATAGACATAGACACACACACATGGATGCGCACGTACGCACACACATGGACACGTACGCACGCACAAAGACATGCACAGTGAGAGCACACATTTAAGATAAAGGAGAGAGAAGCACAGGTAAAATATAACAGACTATAAATTCCTATATGCAATATTAATTAAGTAAAACTCTAAAATTCTAATTCTAAAGCAGCCCCCCCGGCTAGGCAAATAGTGCAAAAAACAGTATGCAAACAGTGGCGAGGAACCCAAAACTCTAATCGAGAAAAAAACCCTCAGGAGAGGTCTGAACATAAAGTTTATGTACTTTTACTACTTTTGCTCCTTTGTTTCATTAGTTTTCAGATTGTTATTTATTTTTTCAGAATTGTGTATCTGTTACACTGTGAAGCAGTTGGAAAAGTGTTTATGCAAAAGGAAACCTTTATGCTTCTGTTATAGATGCAAATCTGACTGTCACCTTCGCATGATGCAAAATTTCACTAGAATGACTCCAAAGGTAATATACAACTTGTCTGCAGATTTTTTATTTGTTTTGTGTTTTCTATATTGGGGTGGCCGATGGGGGGGTGCCAATACTGATCTCGCATACCCCTCAGAAAATGTGCAGTTGCGCCCCTGATTAGCACCTTCACTGAGTGAAAACCAAGTCATGGTTTGTTCAAGATAAGTGACTGTATGACCGGTGTTGCTAGTTGTGGGGAAATTAGCTCATCCAAGTCCGGTGGTAGTAGTGCTCCATGTGGATCCGGGGAGTGTAAGAGGTGAGTGCGGTGGGTGCTGCTTGGGGTGTCTGCCAGTCGTCAGCCGCTAAACTCTGTATTAGAGAAGATAACACATGTTAGTCATGCAATGACAAAACGGAGAACAAGCTCACTCTCTCCTCTTTCTCTGCTGCTTATATAGCGTGAGCTTGATGGGGTTCAGGTGCTGACGACTGGCAGGTGTGGCGGCTTGATTGGGCCATTGCCATGGCAACGCTGATTGGTCCTTGGCCTGCTCGCCACCCCCCTCCAAGCGTCGACCTGGTACGGCACCTCGCTCTGTCAGGAATTAAGGGGGATTGGGGGGAGGGATTGGATCCCTGACTGTGCTGCCCAACCTGACCACATTCTGGATAGTCCATCGGCGTTTCCATGGGAGGGCCCTGCTTGATGTAGGACTGTAAAGTGGAAGTCCTGGAGCGTGAGGAACCACCTGGTCACCCGAGCGTTTGTCTCTTTCGCCTTGGCCATCCAGGTTAAGGGTGCGTGGTCGGTGACGAGAGGAGAAGCTCCTCCCCAGCAGGTAGTACCGCAGCTCCAGGACTGCCCAATTTATAGCGAGGGCCTCCTTCTCCACCGTGGCGTACTGGGTCTCCGCGGGGGTGAGCTTCCTGCTGATGTAGACCACTGGGTGTTCCTCACCGTCTTTGGTCTGGAGGAGGACGGCTCCCAACCCAGTGTCGGAGGCAACCATCTGTAGGGTAAAGGGGCAGCAGAAGTCTGGGGCATGGAGGACCGGTGAGGACAGTGCCTGCTACAGGGCCTGGAACGACGTTTCTACCTCTGAGGTCCACTGGATCTTCTCCGGCTACCCCTTTTTGAGCATAGTGACAGGGATATCCATCATTCGCTGGAATGTGGCAGGCGCCCCATGCAGGCCAAACGGCAGCACCTTGTACTACCAGTGGCCCGATGGCATGCTGAAGGCTGTCTCCTCCCTGCACTCTGGAGACAGGGGCACCTGCCAATAGCCCTTGGTGAGGTCCAACGTGGATATAAAGCGCGCCTTCCCTAGCCGATCCAGGAGGTCATCCACTCGGGGCATGGGGTAGCTGTCGAAGCGGGAGACTTCATTGAGGCGCTGGAAGTCGTTGCAGAAGCGTAGGGATCCATCGGGCTTTGGGACCATCACGATGGGGCTGGACCACAGGCTACGCGATGGTTCGATCACATTTAGCTCTTTCATTCGTGTCACTTCATCCTCAATCGCCAGCCGACGAGCTTCCGGGACCCGGTAAGGGTGCGGACAGGGTCCCCCTAGGGCAGGGGCAAGGCACGTCATGGTGATGACGGTTGCCTCCCTGCAGGGTTGGGGTGCCGTGTGCAACGGGCACGCAGTGTTGGGGCGGTGGACGGGCCCCCGCCTGCGTTTGGCATATCAACTGCCTAGAGTTGTTGGCTGTGCTACTTGCACTGAAGAGGTAGCAACCTCTCATGCAGGGCAAACATGTGCTGGTCCGGCAGGACAGCACAGCTGCCGTGGCGTTATTAATCGTCAGGGTGGCATTCGCTCACGCGAGCCTCACACATGCCAGGCGACCTGAACCAGACAGCCGATGCGCTCTCTCGTCAGTCGATGCCTCGCGGAGAGTGGCGACTCCATCCCCGCACAGTCCAGCTCATATGGGAGCAGTTCGACAAGGTGCAGGTGGACCTGTTGCCTCCCCGGACTCCTCCCATTGCCCGCTTTGGTACTCCCTGACCGAGGGATCCCACGGCACGGATACCATAGCACACAGCTGTCCGCGTGGTAAGCAGAAGTATGGAAGAGGAGCATCAAGTGGTACTAGTTACGCCCTATTGGCCTAACCGGACTTGGTTCTCGGAGCTAAGGCTCTTGACAACAACTCACCCCTGGCCGCTCCCCCTGGCGAAGGACCTGCTTTTCCAGGGGAAGGGGCACGTTACAGCATCCCAGGCAGACCCCTGGAACCTCCATGTCTGGACGGGATGAGGAGATCCTGAGTGGCCCACCTCCTGCGCTGGTTGGGACATCACTCAGGCTAGGGCCTCGGCCACTAGGCGGCTATATGCCCATAAGTGGCGCCTCTTCTCGTCCTGGTGCTCTTCTCGAGAGAAGATCCGCAGAGTTGCTCGATCGGGAACGTGCTGTCCCTTCTTCAAGAGAGACTGGAGAGTAACCTATCCCCCCTCTACACTGGGAGTGTATGTAGCCGCTACGGCCGCTCATCACGTCCCAGTTGCTGGGAAGCCTCGGGGACAGCATGACCTGGTCATTAGGTTCCTAAGGGGCGCGAGAAGGCGACCGCCTCATCCTCAAGAGCCCCCCCCTTCGAGCCCCTCGGAGTTGCCGCTCTTTCTCACCTCACGATAAAGCCTGATGGCGCTCACCTCCAAGAGGGTAAGGGACCTAGATCTCGGGCCCGGTGATTCTCACATTATCCCTACACCCCGTCCTGGCTACGTGCCCAAAGTTCCCACCACTCTCCCGAGAGACCAGGTGGTGAACCTGCAGGTGCTCCCCACCGGGGAAGAAGACCCAACCCCATCCGTGTTGTGTCCAGTATGCGCACTGCGCCTCTACTTGGACCGCACGCAGAGCTTCAAAAGCTCTGAGCAGCTCTTTGTCTGTTGTGGAGGTCAGCAGAAGGGAGGGCTGTCTCCAAACAGAGGCTGGCGCACTGGATCATGGATGCCGTCGTTACGGCATACCGATCTCAAGATCGCCCCTGCCCGTTAGGAGTGAGGCACACTCCTCATGGGCACTGGCTCAGGGCGCCTCTCTGGCAGACATCTGCAGAGCTGCGGGTTGGGCTACGCCCAACACCTTCGTGAGGTTCTAATACCTACGCGCGGAACCGGTGTCAGCCCGTGTCCTGCAGGGCAACATATAGGACCGGCAGCCGGTAGGGCGTACGCCTTCGAAAGCCCTTCTCCCTTCGTCTAGGGGGATCAGCGGCTATTTACGCCTCCCTTCTTTCCCCACTGGGTAAAGAACAGGCATTCCATCCATCCAGCTACTTCCTCGGGGCAGGCTGGGAAGCTGCCCCCTAAGGCCGGGGAACAGTTGAGTTATCTACCACATAGCTCTAACCGGACCTAGTGCTCCAGACGTGGTAACCCCCCCCCCCGTGGGCGGTTCCGTCTGATGTATCCTCATGAATGGTTCCCACCTCGGCAACCCATGACCTCCCTAGGTGGTCCCACCTTGCGGTTAACTCCTTAGTCCGCACGTTTTTACCATGAGTTCTCCCCTGTTGGTGAGAACATGTGATGTTTCCACTAATTCCTCCCTATGGTAGGTAGTGGTCTCTGCAGCGTTTTTCCCCCAGGGGGGAATAATGCTTACCCAGTGGCCCGTACGGTGCCGGGCGGCTTCTCGCCATTTAGAGATCTAGGCCTCCGCCCATGACGGCCGGTGACAGCGTCTTCCCAACTTTGTGTAAAGCTCTGGGTCCCCCTTCCACTCCACTGGAGGGTCATAATTTCGCGTTAGCGTGTTCGTCTGACTCGCCCAGGCCAGTCAACGTCGCTCCGCAGAGATTGTGACGCGGCTCAGTGCTATGGCGTTTTCCATAGGAACCCCATTCTGTCGGTTCGACACAACGTCGAGAGACCGACAGAAAGGGAACGTCTTGGTTACTGGGGTGTCTGCCAGTCGTCAGCCGCTAAACTCTGTATTAGAGAAGATAACACATGTTAGTCATGCAATGACAAAACGGAGAACAAGCTCACTCTCTCCTCTTTCTCTGCTGCTTATATAGCGTGAGCTTGATGGGGTTCAGGTGCTGACGACTGGCAGGTGTGGCGGCTTGATTGGGCCATTGCCATGGCAACGCTGATTGGTCCTTGGCCTGCTCGCCACCCCCCTCCAAGCGTCGACCTGGTACGGCACCTCGCTCTGTCAGGAATTAAGGGGGATTGGGGGGAGGGATTGGATCCCTGACTGTGCTGCCCAACCTGACCACATTCTGGATAGTCCATCGGCGTTTCCATGGGAGGGCCCTGCTTGATGTAGGACTGTAAAGTGGAAGTCCTGGAGCGTGAGGAACCACCTGGTCACCCGAGCGTTTGTCTCTTTCGCCTTGGCCATCCAGGTTAAGGGTGCGTGGTCGGTGACGAGAGGAGAAGCTCCTCCCCAGCAGGTAGTACCGCAGCTCCAGGACTGCCCAATTTATAGCGAGGGCCTCCTTCTCCACCGTGGCGTACTGGGTCTCCGCGGGGGTGAGCTTCCTGCTGATGTAGACCACTGGGTGTTCCTCACCGTCTTTGGTCTGGAGGAGGACGGCTCCCAACCCAGTGTCGGAGGCAACCATCTGTAGGGTAAAGGGGCAGCAGAAGTCTGGGGCATGGAGGACCGGTGAGGACAGTGCCTGCTACAGGGCCTGGAACGACGTTTCTACCTCTGAGGTCCACTGGATCTTCTCCGGCTACCCCTTTTTGAGCATAGTGACAGGGATATCCATCATTCGCTGGAATGTGGCAGGCGCCCCATGCAGGCCAAACGGCAGCACCTTGTACTACCAGTGGCCCGATGGCATGCTGAAGGCTGTCTCCTCCCTGCACTCTGGAGACAGGGGCACCTGCCAATAGCCCTTGGTGAGGTCCAACGTGGATATAAAGCGCGCCTTCCCTAGCCGATCCAGGAGGTCATCCACTCGGGGCATGGGGTAGCTGTCGAAGCGGGAGACTTCATTGAGGCGCTGGAAGTCGTTGCAGAAGCGTACCGGCTGGAAGGCCGGCTGGACAGGGCTTGACGCCGGCTGGATAGGGTTTGATGCCGGCTGGAAGGCCGGCTGGACAGGGCTTGACACCGGCTGGAAGGCCGGCTGGACAGGGCTTGACGCCGGCTGGAAGGCCGGCTGGACAGGGCTGGACACCGGCTGGATCGCCGGCTGCACCGGACTGGACTTCCCCCTCCTCGGCTTCTTCTTCCTTGACCGGCCCACAGGACATGTGGCCGGTTGCTGAGAAGCGATGGGGAACCCGGTTAGCTCCGTACCGGAGGAGTCGGACGGGGAGTCCCACGACTCCCTTCATCTGCGCCGGCCCCGGATGCTGATGGGCGGAGGAGGAGCTGCCGGGGAGAGATGGATGGAGCGGTCGTGCTGATAACCCCGATCTGTATAGCGCGACCCTCCGGGATCACGGGCAGTGGGGAAGAAAGACTGGACTGGACTGAGACCCTGGGCTCCGGCCAATTCATGACATACCTGATCATGTCCGTGAAGCCCAGCGGTCTCAGCATCCTCATTTCTGCCCGTGACAACGGTTCGTTCAGACCGCCGTTGAACATTGCCATCTGCTCCATCTCATCATGGACCATCTCCCCTGCGGTCTCGAAGAATCAGTCGGCAAACTCCATGATGTCGGAGTAGCCCTGCCGCAGACCGCAGAGGAGATGAGCCTGCCTGGATCGCCTTGCCTCCATAATGCCCGCTGGGTTCAATTCTGACTCGTGTATTCTTTCAAGGAGTTGCGTGGAGAAGAACCCAATTGCAGGCAGGCGGGAGTGAAGGGATTAACAAATTACTTTATTCACAAAAACATAAAACAAAAACCCACGGTGGGGAAAACAAGACACGATAACAGGGTAAATGATATAACAGGTAAACAGGAACATAAACTGACTAAACTAAACTAACAAAGACTAAGCACAACACTAGACCAAATACAATAAATTAACACTAACTAGACTTACTGAAAGAACAAATACAGGAACACGAACAGAAACACGAGCATTGACCACGAACTGGACAGCACAATGCATACAGCACACACACATGCAATACACGAGCACAGGACAAAGAAACATGAGGCATTTATAGGGAAGACAAACGAGGGATAACGACACGGGGCAGGTGTGGGTAATCAATCACTCAGGGAAAGATAACAAGGAAACGAGAGGAGCGGGGCCAATGACAAGACACTGGAGAGAACGTATATTATTGTCAAAAGGACAATAATATGTTTCTCTCCACACATAACTAAAGGCTTTGCCATGACTCTGCTACAGGACCAAGAAAAACATGACTAAATGATGCAGAGCCATGACACTTTTCAAAGAATACAATAAATAGCCTTATTTGGGGGTTTATTTAGTTATTATAAGCAAAAGATCAAATACAAAATTGAGCCTGTTATCCGATTAATCAAAAAAACAATAGTCCGATTATTCGATGATCAAAATAATTGTTAGTTTCAGCCCTAATTTATTGTTTATGTCTGAACTAAACTCAACTCTCTCAACTCAACTTTATTTATATAGCGCTTTTTACAATTTGCATTGTTACAAAGCAGCTGTAAATGAGACATATTGACTATAAGCAAAACAATTAAAGTTGTACCTGTAAAAACAAGAAAAAGGTGAAAACACAGAAGACAGACATACCCACATACAAAACACTCCACACACACAACATGCACACGTACTAACACACATAGACATAGACACACACACATGGATGCGCACGTACGCACACACATGGACACGTACGCACGCACAAAGACATGCACAGTGAGAGCACACATTTAAGATAAAGGAGAGAGAAGCACAGGTAAAATATAACAGACTATAAATTCCTATATGCAATATTAATTAAGTAAAACTCTAAAATTCTAATTCTAAAGCAGCCCCCCCGGCTAGGCAAATAGTGCAAAAAACAGTATGCAAACAGTGGCGAGGAACCCAAAACTCTAATCGAGAAAAAAACCCTCAGGAGAGGTCTGAACATAAAGTTTATGTACTTTTACTACTTTTGCTCCTTTGTTTCATTAGTTTTCAGATTGTTATTTATTTTTTCAGAATTGTGTATCTGTTACACTGTGAAGCAGTTGGAAAAGTGTTTATGCAAAAGGAAACCTTTATGCTTCTGTTATAGATGCAAATCTGACTGTCACCTTCGCATGATGCAAAATTTCACTAGAATGACTCCAAAGGTAATATACAACTTGTCTGCAGATTTTTTATTTGTTTTGTGTTTTCTATATTGGGGTGGCCGATGGGGGGGTGCCAATACTGATCTCGCATACCCCTCAGAAAATGTGCAGTTGCGCCCCTGATTAGCACCTTCACTGAGTGAAAACCAAGTCATGGTTTGTTCAAGATAAGTGACTGTATGACCGGTGTTGCTAGTTGTGGGGAAATTAGCTCATCCAAGTCCGGTGGTAGTAGTGCTCCATGTGGATCCGGGGAGTGTAAGAGGTGAGTGCGGTGGGTGCTGCTTGGGGTGTCTGCCAGTCGTCAGCCGCTAAACTCTGTATTAGAGAAGATAACACATGTTAGTCATGCAATGACAAAACGGAGAACAAGCTCACTCTCTCCTCTTTCTCTGCTGCTTATATAGCGTGAGCTTGATGGGGTTCAGGTGCTGACGACTGGCAGGTGTGGCGGCTTGATTGGGCCATTGCCATGGCAACGCTGATTGG
This sequence comes from Triplophysa rosa, assembly GCF_024868665.1. NCBI lineage: Eukaryota > Metazoa > Chordata > Actinopteri > Cypriniformes > Nemacheilidae > Triplophysa > Triplophysa rosa. The sequence continues at coordinate 12,046,487 of NC_079891.1, read as the reverse complement.
TCCTTGGCCTGCTCGCCACCCCCCTCCAAGCGTCGACCTGGTACGGCACCTCGCTCTGTCAGGAATTAAGGGGGATTGGGGGGAGGGATTGGATCCCTGACTGTGCTGCCCAACCTGACCACATTCTGGATAGTCCATCGGCGTTTCCATGGGAGGGCCCTGCTTGATGTAGGACTGTAAAGTGGAAGTCCTGGAGCGTGAGGAACCACCTGGTCACCCGAGCGTTTGTCTCTTTCGCCTTGGCCATCCAGGTTAAGGGTGCGTGGTCGGTGACGAGAGGAGAAGCTCCTCCCCAGCAGGTAGTACCGCAGCTCCAGGACTGCCCAATTTATAGCGAGGGCCTCCTTCTCCACCGTGGCGTACTGGGTCTCCGCGGGGGTGAGCTTCCTGCTGATGTAGACCACTGGGTGTTCCTCACCGTCTTTGGTCTGGAGGAGGACGGCTCCCAACCCAGTGTCGGAGGCAACCATCTGTAGGGTAAAGGGGCAGCAGAAGTCTGGGGCATGGAGGACCGGTGAGGACAGTGCCTGCTACAGGGCCTGGAACGACGTTTCTACCTCTGAGGTCCACTGGATCTTCTCCGGCTACCCCTTTTTGAGCATAGTGACAGGGATATCCATCATTCGCTGGAATGTGGCAGGCGCCCCATGCAGGCCAAACGGCAGCACCTTGTACTACCAGTGGCCCGATGGCATGCTGAAGGCTGTCTCCTCCCTGCACTCTGGAGACAGGGGCACCTGCCAATAGCCCTTGGTGAGGTCCAACGTGGATATAAAGCGCGCCTTCCCTAGCCGATCCAGGAGGTCATCCACTCGGGGCATGGGGTAGCTGTCGAAGCGGGAGACTTCATTGAGGCGCTGGAAGTCGTTGCAGAAGCGTAGGGATCCATCGGGCTTTGGGACCATCACGATGGGGCTGGACCACAGGCTACGCGATGGTTCGATCACATTTAGCTCTTTCATTCGTGTCACTTCATCCTCAATCGCCAGCCGACGAGCTTCCGGGACCCGGTAAGGGTGCGGACAGGGTCCCCCTAGGGCAGGGGCAAGGCACGTCATGGTGATGACGGTTGCCTCCCTGCAGGGTTGGGGTGCCGTGTGCAACGGGCACGCAGTGTTGGGGCGGTGGACGGGCCCCCGCCTGCGTTTGGCATATCAACTGCCTAGAGTTGTTGGCTGTGCTACTTGCACTGAAGAGGTAGCAACCTCTCATGCAGGGCAAACATGTGCTGGTCCGGCAGGACAGCACAGCTGCCGTGGCGTTATTAATCGTCAGGGTGGCATTCGCTCACGCGAGCCTCACACATGCCAGGCGACCTGAACCAGACAGCCGATGCGCTCTCTCGTCAGTCGATGCCTCGCGGAGAGTGGCGACTCCATCCCCGCACAGTCCAGCTCATATGGGAGCAGTTCGACAAGGTGCAGGTGGACCTGTTGCCTCCCCGGACTCCTCCCATTGCCCGCTTTGGTACTCCCTGACCGAGGGATCCCACGGCACGGATACCATAGCACACAGCTGTCCGCGTGGTAAGCAGAAGTATGGAAGAGGAGCATCAAGTGGTACTAGTTACGCCCTATTGGCCTAACCGGACTTGGTTCTCGGAGCTAAGGCTCTTGACAACAACTCACCCCTGGCCGCTCCCCCTGGCGAAGGACCTGCTTTTCCAGGGGAAGGGGCACGTTACAGCATCCCAGGCAGACCCCTGGAACCTCCATGTCTGGACGGGATGAGGAGATCCTGAGTGGCCCACCTCCTGCGCTGGTTGGGACATCACTCAGGCTAGGGCCTCGGCCACTAGGCGGCTATATGCCCATAAGTGGCGCCTCTTCTCGTCCTGGTGCTCTTCTCGAGAGAAGATCCGCAGAGTTGCTCGATCGGGAACGTGCTGTCCCTTCTTCAAGAGAGACTGGAGAGTAACCTATCCCCCCTCTACACTGGGAGTGTATGTAGCCGCTACGGCCGCTCATCACGTCCCAGTTGCTGGGAAGCCTCGGGGACAGCATGACCTGGTCATTAGGTTCCTAAGGGGCGCGAGAAGGCGACCGCCTCATCCTCAAGAGCCCCCCCCTTCGAGCCCCTCGGAGTTGCCGCTCTTTCTCACCTCACGATAAAGCCTGATGGCGCTCACCTCCAAGAGGGTAAGGGACCTAGATCTCGGGCCCGGTGATTCTCACATTATCCCTACACCCCGTCCTGGCTACGTGCCCAAAGTTCCCACCACTCTCCCGAGAGACCAGGTGGTGAACCTGCAGGTGCTCCCCACCGGGGAAGAAGACCCAACCCCATCCGTGTTGTGTCCAGTATGCGCACTGCGCCTCTACTTGGACCGCACGCAGAGCTTCAAAAGCTCTGAGCAGCTCTTTGTCTGTTGTGGAGGTCAGCAGAAGGGAGGGCTGTCTCCAAACAGAGGCTGGCGCACTGGATCATGGATGCCGTCGTTACGGCATACCGATCTCAAGATCGCCCCTGCCCGTTAGGAGTGAGGCACACTCCTCATGGGCACTGGCTCAGGGCGCCTCTCTGGCAGACATCTGCAGAGCTGCGGGTTGGGCTACGCCCAACACCTTCGTGAGGTTCTAATACCTACGCGCGGAACCGGTGTCAGCCCGTGTCCTGCAGGGCAACATATAGGACCGGCAGCCGGTAGGGCGTACGCCTTCGAAAGCCCTTCTCCCTTCGTCTAGGGGGATCAGCGGCTATTTACGCCTCCCTTCTTTCCCCACTGGGTAAAGAACAGGCATTCCATCCATCCAGCTACTTCCTCGGGGCAGGCTGGGAAGCTGCCCCCTAAGGCCGGGGAACAGTTGAGTTATCTACCACATAGCTCTAACCGGACCTAGTGCTCCAGACGTGGTAACCCCCCCCCCCGTGGGCGGTTCCGTCTGATGTATCCTCATGAATGGTTCCCACCTCGGCAACCCATGACCTCCCTAGGTGGTCCCACCTTGCGGTTAACTCCTTAGTCCGCACGTTTTTACCATGAGTTCTCCCCTGTTGGTGAGAACATGTGATGTTTCCACTAATTCCTCCCTATGGTAGGTAGTGGTCTCTGCAGCGTTTTTCCCCCAGGGGGGAATAATGCTTACCCAGTGGCCCGTACGGTGCCGGGCGGCTTCTCGCCATTTAGAGATCTAGGCCTCCGCCCATGACGGCCGGTGACAGCGTCTTCCCAACTTTGTGTAAAGCTCTGGGTCCCCCTTCCACTCCACTGGAGGGTCATAATTTCGCGTTAGCGTGTTCGTCTGACTCGCCCAGGCCAGTCAACGTCGCTCCGCAGAGATTGTGACGCGGCTCAGTGCTATGGCGTTTTCCATAGGAACCCCATTCTGTCGGTTCGACACAACGTCGAGAGACCGACAGAAAGGGAACGTCTTGGTTACGGATGTAACCTCGGTTCCCTGATGGAGGGAACGAGACGTTGTGTC
>NC_079891.1:11891122-12042138 GCF_024868665.1 Triplophysa rosa | reverse complement strand
TTAGGCTCCTCAGACCAAAGGTGAATGAATGAGCACGCCGGCTTCCCTCTTATACCCGGACATCCGGGGAGGAGCCCGGCATGCAAATTTCATTCGCCAATTTTCATTGGCCTTTTCTAAATACTCAGAAGATGATAGGTTCTCAAGACAAACCCCATTCTGTCGGTTCGACACAACGTCTCGTTCCCTCCATCAGGGAACCGAGGTTACATCCGTAACCAAAACGTTACTTCACTACTCTCAGCATGTACAAGATAGCACGCAAGAAATATATCTAATTATAGAATTGTAACAGTAACTTTCGCAATAGAATACATGTTAAATGATTAATTATGTTAATATATTGCCTTACCTTTGTAAAGAAACATCGTTGCTTGTATCACTGCTATCCGCTGTCTCAGTAGACAACATCTTTTTTTACTGTTGCGGCCACCGTCGTACTTCGAAAGGGAGGGGTGAGCAAATGACTCAGAGTTCCCTTTCTGTCGGTCTCTCGACGTTGTGTCGAACCGACAGATGGGGTTCATCCTTGAGAACCAATCACTTCCGACTTCTTAGAAAAGGCCAATGAAAATTGGCGAATGAAATTTGCATGCCGGACTCCGTCCCCGGATATCCGGGTATAAAAGGGAGACGGCGTGCCTCATTCATTCACCTTTTGTTCTTCGGAGCCTTCGCTCATGATCAACAGACTTCGCTACAAGACTGCCGGCTCTACGACGTGGTGCAGCGGACTGTCCCTTCCTGCAGCGACTTCCCCTGGGCGTCTCGGCGGTTCCAGAAGTGTTCGAGTTTTTTTCTCTAAAAGAGCAAATTTCTCCAGCGTGGCATGTCCCGCTGTTCTCTTGAGTGCAACACACTCATCGAGGAGGGGGACGGACACGATGTCTGCTTCCAGTACGCTGGGGCAGATGTTGTGGATACGTTCTGCCCGCACTGCAGGCGGCTGACGATTCAGACGTTGCGTCACGGGTGGCTGTGTTCCCACGGGACTCAGCCACCACCTTGTCTGCTTCCCGTTCCGTGACGGCAGGACTACGGCCCTGCCGCCCGCTACGGCGAGCAGCGAGGGTGATATGAGGATTACTCGCGGACCGTTCGCACCTCGCCTTGCTTGTCTGTCCGTTCCCCATAAGACGGTCCGCCGTCTTATTCCTCAATCACGTATCGGACACGGTACGTGATGATGAGATGTCTGTTGCAGCATCGGAGGGTGACTTACTGGCATCAGACTCCGACGATTCCTTGAAGCTCCCTCCCTCGGGGGGTCGAGATGAGGAAGAAGCGGATGTCGAAATGTCAGCCATGCTTTCCCGGGCCGCCGGCATTGGGTTGCGGTGCACCGCACTGCCTCTCCCAACGCTCACGGCTGGATACACGGTACATCAGGCTTGAGAGCGGCTCCAAGCCGCAATTGCCCTCAGTGCCGTGTTCCCCCGGAAGTGCATGAGGAACCTAGTACGAACTGGAACGCCCCCTTCGGCGCGTACACGTCAACTAGTTCCATCACCCTTTCTTCCCTCGATGGTGGGGCAGCTAGAGGATACGTCAATGTCCCCCCGGGGCTCGACCTAGACTACCGTCCAAAGCACGTAGGCTTTTCGGCATCTGAGGTGTCGAGAGCTTACTCTGCTGCGGGCCAAGCTGTCCCCTCTCTCCATGCTATGGCCTTCCTGCAGGCCAATGCGCGGAGAGAGCTCCACGAGGGTAAGACCGAACCAGCGCTTATGCAGGAACTCCGCGGCTTCACCGACCTCGCTCTCGGGCGAACAAGGTGATCGCGCGGACCCTGGGTCGGGCGATGTCCACACTTGTGGTCCAGGAGAGACACCTCTGGCTGAACCTTGCACAGGTGAGTAACTCTGAGAAAGTCCGCTTTCTCGATGCACCCATCTCGTAAGGGGGGGCTGTTTGGTGATACTGTCGAGTTCGACAGTTAGGGAGCAGACAGAGAATATCACGTATGTCCTCCCCAGCCGCGACTCGACCGCCCTCTGGCCGCCGAGATCCCGTGCACCATCTGCTTCCCAGCAGCCCTGGTCCTCTTGGAGACATCGAAGAGGAGACCACCACCCCATCAGTAGCCGAGGTGAAAGCCTATGTGGCCCTCATGGGAAGACCCCAGGGAGTTCGAGAATACCTTTCTAAAAGTTTTCTCCCTCTCTGGGCGTTTATCACAGCCGCTCTCACCCTCTACACGACGGTGTTCGGCAACTCGACGTTGCGTCACGGCGAGACCCAATGTCGAGGATAATCAGCAGCCTAAGCACTCTCAATCGACGGTGCTTTGTGCCACATCATCGTCTGGGTATTATCACAGCCGTTCTCACCCTCTACACGACGGTGTTCGGCAACTTGACGTTGCGGCAAGACCCAATGTCAGGGATAATCATTAGCCTAAGCACTCTCTTTCGATGGTGCGTTGTGCTACATCTTCGCCAGACAGGTAAAACTGCAGAGCCGATCTCCTCCCCGGGGGTCCCCCCCACGGCGAGGGATCCGTACTGCCAGCCATCGAACCACCCCCGGGAGGTCGATGAAGCAGAACGTACCCCTAGCCTCCCTGTCGGTCCCTGGGAGCCTGACAAGAGCTTCCCAAACCGTCACGGTGACTACGGGATACGGTCCGTCTCGGCTACGCGATCCAACTCCCCGGACGCCCGCCCAAGTTTCGGGGCATCCTCTTACCTCAGCTGAGGCTAGGATGTCCAGTGCTTCGGGCCGAGGTCGCCACCCCTCTGGTGAGGAAGCGATCGTGCTCGTCCCTCTAGCCGAGATGTTCAACGGGTTTTACAGCCCGTACTTCATCGTCCCCAAAAGAGCGGGGGTCGCTAGATCTGCGTACCCTGAACAGGCACCTACTCAAGCTGCCGTTCAGGATGCTCACGCAGAAGCGCATCCTGGCATCTGTCAGATGTCAAGATGGATTCATGGCAATCGACCTGAAGGACGCTTACTCTCATGTCTCTTTCTCCCTCGTCATCGCCCGTTCCTACGGTTCGCTTTCGAGGGTCAGGCATATTAGTACAGAGTCCTCCCCTTCGGTCTGTCCCTGTCCCCACGAGTCTTCACGAAGATCGTGGAAGCCGCCCTCACTCCCCTCAGGGAGAGAGGTGTGCGGGTACTAAACTATCTCGACGACTGGCTCATTTGACACACTCGTGAGATCTGTTATGTACACACAGGGACCTAGTGCTTCGGCACCTAGATCGATTGGGACCACAGGTCAACCGAAAAGGAGCAAGCTCTCCTCTGTGCAGAGCATACTCTTTTTTGGTATGGAACTCAACTCTGTCTCCATTACAGCGCGACTGCGCTCAGTCAGTGTTGAACTGCCTGGAATATTTCAAGCAGTCAGCGGGAGGAGGCTCCTGGGTACATGGCATCCTCGACGGTGGTGATACCCCTCAGGTTGATGCACATGAGACCGCTCCAACACTGGCTACAGAGTCGAGTTCCCTGGAGAGCGTGGCACACCGGCAGCAGGCGGATGGTGATTACGCTTTTCTGCCGACGCACCCTAACCCCTTGGTCTTCAATGACCTTTTTTCCGGACGGGGGTCCCTCTCGGGCAGGCGAGACGCGTCAGGGTCGACAGACGCCTCCCTGCAGGGTTGGGGTGCCGTGTGCAACGGGCACGCAGTGTCAGGGCGATGGACGGGCCCCCGCCTGCGCAGGCATATCAATTGCCTAGAGTTGTTGGATGTGCTACCCGCACTGAAGGGGTTACAACCTCTCGTGCAGAACAAGCACGTGCTGGTCCGGTCGGACTGCACAACTGCCGTAGCGTTTTTAACCGCCAGGGTGGCGTTCGCTTATGGCAGCTAACACGACTCGCCCGACGCCTCCTCCTGTGGAGTCCGCAGGGCCACACATATCCCAGGTGACCTGAACCAGACAGCCGATGTGCTCTCTCGTCAGTTGACGCCTCGCGGAGAGTGGCGACTCCACCCCCGCGTAGCCAGCTCATTGGGGACAGTCAGGGCGGGCTCAGGTAGACCCCTTCGCCTCCCTGGACACCACCCATTGCCGCTAAGGTACTCCCTGCCTCGGCACGGAGGCTCTAGCGCACAGCTGGCCGTGGGACAAGCGGAAGTACGTCTTCCCCCAGTGAGCCTCACTGCACAGACCCTGTGCAAGGTCAGGGAAGAGGAGCATCAAGTGTACTAGTTGCGCCATACTGGCCCAACCGGACTTGGTTCTCGGAGCTAATGCTCTTGACGACAGCTCCCCCCTGGCCGATTCCCCTGACGAAGGACCTGCTTTCCCAGGGGAAGGGCACGTTATGGCATCACGGGCTAGACCTCTGGAACCTCCATGTCTGGCCCCTGGACGGAACGAGGAGATCCTGAGTGGCCTAACCCCTGCGGCGGTTAAGACCACTACTCAGGCTAGGGCCCTGGCCACTAGGTGACGATACGCCTAGTGGTGCCTCTTCTCATCCTGGTGCTCTTCTCGAAGAGAAGACCCGCGGAGTTGCTTGATCAAGTGGGTGCGGTCCTTCCAGAGACTCGAGAATAATCTCTCCCCTTCCACACTGAACGTGTATGTAGCCGCTGTTGCCGCTCATCACGACCCAGTTGCTGGTAGTCTCTAGGACAGCACAACCTGATCATTTGGTTCCTAAGGGGCGCGGGAAGGCTACCACCTCACCCACGCTCCGTACCCTCTTACGACCTTGATGCGGTCCTGGAGCCCCTCGGAGATGCCGCTCTTTCTCACTTCACGATGAAGACGGCTCTCGGGAGGACGCTCAAGAGGGTAGCGGACCTACAAGCATTCTCCGTGTCCACAGATTGCCTAGAACTCGGGCCCGGTTATTCTCACGCTATCCTGAGACCCCGGCCCGGCTACGTGCCCAAAGTTCCCACCACTCCCCCGAGACACCAGGTGGTGAACTTACAGGCGCTCCCCACCGGGGAGGAAGACCCAACCCCATCCGTGTTGTGTCCAGTACGCGCATTGCGCCTCTGCTTGGACCGCACGCAGAGCCACAGTAGCTCTGAGCAGCTCTTTGTCTGTTTTGGAGATCAGCAGGGAGGGCTGTCTCAAACAGAGATTGGCGCACTGGATCATGGACGCCGTCACTATGGCGTACCTGTCCTAAGATCGCCTACGCCCACTGGGTGAGAGCTCTCTCCACACGGAGTACAGCCTCCTCGTGGGCACTGGCTCGAGGCGCCTCTCTGGCAGACATCTGCAGAGCTGCGGGTTGGGCTACACCCATCACCTTCGCGAGGTCCTACAGCCTCCGCGTAAAACCGGTATCGGCTCGAGTCTTGCAGGCATCAGGCAAGACTGGCGGCCGGTAGGGTGTACGCCTATGACAGTACCTTCCCCCCTTTCTCCTAAGGGGGTCAGCATACTACTAGCCTCCCTTCTTCCCCCACTGGGTGAAGAACAGGCACTCCATCCATCACTAGCAAGCACCTCCTGCGGGCGGGCTGGGCAGAGCAGCCCTGCCCCTTAGGCCGGGTATCTCCGGAGTTATTCGCAACATAGCTCTAACCGGACCTAGTGCTACCAGACGTTGCAACCCCCCAGTAGGGCGGTTCCGTCTGATGTATCCTCATGCTGGTTCCCACCTTGGTAACCCATGACCTCCTTAGGTGGACCTCCACCTCGCGGTTAACTCCTTCAGTCCGCACTTTCTTCCCATGAGTTCTCCCCCATCGGTGAGACCATGTTGGTATCTCCACTAGTCTCCTCCCTGTGGTAGGAAGTGGTCTCTGTAGCGCATCCCCCGCTTGAGGAAGTAGCGCTTACCCAGTGGCCTTACGGTTCCGGGCGGCTTCTCGCTGTTAGAGAAACAAGGCCGCCGCCTGTGAGGCCGAAGGTAGGGGCCTTCCCACCTTTCAAGAAAGCTCTGGGACCCCCTACCTACCCACTGGTAGGTTACAATTTCGCGGTAGCGTTCACGGCTGACACGCCCAGGCCAGTCACCGTCGCTTCGTTGAGATTGTGACAGGGCACAGTGTTATGGCGTTTTCCATTGGAACCCCATCTGTCGGTTCGACACAACGTCGAGAGACCGACAGAAAGGGAACGTCTCGGTTACGTTTGTAACCTCGGTTCCCTGATGGAGGGAACGAGACGTTGTGTCCTCTTGCCACAACACGTGCTGTCCACTGCAGCAGTCGTGAGAGGTCTCAGGCTCCTCAGAACTAAGGTGAATGAATGAGGCACGCCGTCTCCCTTTTGTACCCGGATATCCGGGGGCGGAGTCCGGCATGCAAATTTCATTCGCCAATTTTCATTGGCCTTTTCTAAGAAGTCGGAAGTGATTGGTTCTCAAGGACGAACCCCATCTGTCGGTTCAACACAACGTCTCGTTCCCTCCATCAGGGAACCGAGGTTACAAACGTAACCGAGACGATTCGTTGCAAAACTATAATACAACGCTAGTGGCTGCTGATTTTCAAGAATTGCGCCTTTAAGCAACCCTCACAACTCCAGCACCTTCGCCATCCTCTGGCAACTGCCATCTCACCCTACAGGAACATGAGGTGACACGAGTGCTCAAATCTGTTAATGCAAATAAGGCCGCTGGACCGGATGGAGTAACTGGCAAAGTACCCAAAGCCTGTGCCAACCTGTTTGCTGTGGTCTTTACAAAGATCTTCAACCTCTCACTGACATCAGCCATCATACCACCCTGCTTAAAATCTGCTTAAAATCATCCCTTTATCTAAAAAGCAGCCACCAGCAACTTAAATGATCACAGACCAGTCACACTAACACCAGAAATCATGAAATACTTTGAAAGATTGGTCGCACAGCACATCAAATCCAGTCTTCTCTCCTCTTTTGACCCGCACCAGTTTGCTTACAGAGCAGACAAGGCTACAGAAGATGCCATCGCCATAGCCCTTCACACTGTGCTTAACCATCTTGAACGTCAGGGAAACTATGTAAGAATGCTCTTTATAGATTTCAGCTCTGCATTTAATACAATTATCACAGACATTCTAATCAGCAAACTAACTGAACTAAGTCCATCTTCCTTCATCTGCACCGGGATAAAGGACTTCCTCACAAACCGCCCACAAACTGTTAAGTTTGATCCCCATATCTCCTCCACCATCATGCTCAGCACCGGTTCTCGACAAGGCTGTGTTCTGAGCCCTCTAGTCTACTCCTTGTACACATATGACTGTACTCCCATTCACCCTACCAACACCGTCATCAAATTTGCTGATGATACAACTGTGATCGGACTCATCTCAGGAGATGATGAATCAGCCTACAGAGACAAAGTCCAGAAACTAGAGGTGTGGTGCTTTTTTAACAACCTGTCTATGAACAACTCTAAAACTAAAGAGCTGATTCTGCACTTCACATCCCGATGGAGGTGCCGCACTGAACCAGCCCCACTCTACATCAATGGGGACTGCGTGGAAAGGGTCCATACCTTCAAATTACTGGGAGTACATAAATCCAACGATCTATCTTGGTAATTAAAAAGGCACAGCAACGGCTGCACTTCCTGAGAGTGCTCAGGAAAAATAACCTAGAGTGTAAGCTGCTGATGTCCTTTTACCGCTCTACCATAGAAAGTGTGTTAGTGTACTGCATCTCAACTTGGTACGTCAGGCCAGCTGCCACTGCAGCAGACAAGAGAGCCCTTCAAAGAATAATCAACACAGCCCAAAAAATCACTGGTTGCCTACTACTCTCCCTGGAAAGCATGGCTCACTCCCATTATCTCTCAAGGCCCAAAAACATCATCAAGGACACATCACATCCAGGACACCATTTGTTTAATCTTTTACCCTCAGGCAGGAGGTACAGCTACCTAAGAGCAAGGACTACTCGCTTACAGGACAGTTTCTTCCCAGTTGCCATCAGGACTTTAAATACATGTATATAAATTGCACTAAAGGCAATGGCCATTGTAAAATATATATATACAGTATATATATATTATTTCAGCCATGTCAGTCAACTACAGCTACTTTATTTAATTCCAATCTCTTTTCTGTCAATGTGTAATATCACCTTTTAAACATTTAGTGACATGATTCAATGTGCAATATCGCCTTTTATGTGTAACATCTCCTTCAAAACATTTTAAACATTCACTTAATATTTACTTACTATGGTACACTATACCTGCAGTAAATGTGCAACATACTGTACATGTGCAAAAATATATACCAGTGTGCAATAATATCACTTAATCACTACTGTTACTTATCCCATTTCAAATGAAAACTTGTGTACATGTTGTAAATTCGCACTGTATAGTCTATAGTCTATTTATTGTCTGTGATTACATGTCTGTCTTTCTAACACCAGTTAGGAGCAGTGCTCCAATTTCATTGTATGCAAAATATACAATGACAATAAAGGCTTTCTATTCTAGTCTATTCTATTCTATTCATCTAACAAAATACCAACATTACCATCATTATTTGTCAATCATGTCAACAAATTAGCACACTGTATGTCTTCCTGAATTGGTGCTGTAGTACTCGAGTCCGGTCTCGGACTCGAGGCGTTTTTTTATGGTCTCGGACTTGTCTTGGACTCGTTGGTATTTGAACTCGGAGTTGTCTCGGACATGGTCATTGGTCTCGCAAATGTTCTAGTCGGTCTCGTCCGAGTCCAGCGATATATGTTTTATTTTCTCCTTCAAAACAAAACATTGATAGACCAATATTCTTGTGATCCGAAAACTAATGATCCGAAAACTGTTGCCGACTCTCGACTCTAGAACGAGAGCTGCACGTGCTCATAAGTTCTCTTTTCACACAGCAGTTCAGTTCAGTGTGTGCTGTTGTTGTAATTAAATAACTCCGGTATATTGGTTCAAGTCTGCGGGACTGTCATGCACGCCAGAAAGTGAATAACTGAATTAATTTGTGGATGATATTAAGTGTTTACGGGAGACGCTAAACGGGAACGATTCAGCTGAACTGGTTCGACCGGTTCACTAAAAAGAAAGAACCGGTTCGAATGAATGATTCGTCCGCGGCGCGAACCAGCATCAATCATTCATCAGGCACGATGTGAGCGAGCAGCGGCATAATACAGATTGGTTTTACAAACCATAATAAATGTATGGACAGTGCGCTTAAAAGGAAACTTTTTGCAACAAAACTTTCCCCGAAACATGTGGGACAACATCCAATTTCGTAAGACACCTGCAAAGGCATCACAAAGAGAGGTAAGTTAATGCCATGATTCAGAGTTAGCATTGCATTTGAGTATTTCACACAGTTTGGAAAGTAGGGCTTAAAGATAAGAATGATCGTATTTTTATTGTCATTGTGATGAACATGTTATTTAAGGATGGGCACCGACGTGCTTATAAACGAGCCATGGAGCCTCTGCTCTTTCTAGCGGCTCATCTATCCAACACGCACGTGCACGGGCAGGCGCGCGCACGCACACACACGCACAAAAGTGTTCATTGCTGCACAACCTTGCTGTTAGGAGGGCTGATAAAAAAGTTCCTTAAAAAAGTAATAAACAGTTACACTTCGGCTTTGTGACTTTAGTGCTATACCTATATAGTAAAAATAAAATGACCTTATTTTATCTGCTTTTTGATCATTACAAACAATAATGAAAATGATTATCATAGAATAGAATATATGCTGTCTCTTGCATCACATAAATTATCAATAGTTAAGTATGTGGTCTTGTAGTCATGATTTGTTTCTGTCTCTGTCTTGACTGTCTCAATTGGACTCGGTCTTGACTTGGACTCGAACCTCTCTGGACTTGGACTTGACTTGGACTCGAACCTCTTTGGACTCGGACTTGACTCGGTCTCGACTAGTCCTGGTCTTGGACTTGTCTTGGACTCGACAATGGTGGACTTGACTACAGCCCTATCCTGAATATGGTTATTTCCTCAGTCTATATCTGTTGAGGGCAATTGTCATGGTTCTGCTTCACCTAGTGTTGGATTTCCAGGTGCTGAGGCAGAGCCATGACAAAGTCTTTGGTTATGTGTGGAGAGAAACATATTATTGTCCTTTTGACAATAATATGCGTTCTCTCCAGTGTCTCGTCATTGGCCCCGCCCCTCTCATTTCCTGTATTGTTTCCTGGCCGTGGCTTATTACCCTCACCTGCCCTGTGTCATTATCCTTCGTTAGTCTTCCCTATTTAATGCCCTCATGTTTCTTTGTCTTGTGCGCTTGGATTACGTACATTGTGCTTTTTCGTTCGTGCCCCGTACCTCTCCATGTGAGTGTTCGCCGTGCCTTGTGTTGAGTTTTCTTGTGCTTGTACCTTGCCTGTTATTAGACGTTGTGTCGTGTTATATTTTAGTTATTTTTGTCCTGTTGTTTTTGCCCCATCGAGGGAAGTGTTTTGTTTTCAGTTCTTTTATACATTAGTCGTGTCCTCGTTACCCCCTCGTGGGTGTTTTGTTTCTGTTTATTGTTTTGTATTAATAGATCTGTTAAAACCCCTTCATTGCCACTGCCTGCACTTGGGTTCTTCCTGCCTCATCCGTGACAGCAATATTCTAACAAGCATTGGATCTTGAAATCAACAGACAAACGGCCATAAATGAGACATGGAACATCACAGCTGGAACTTTCCAGATGGCAGGAGCACTTCATAAAAAGGGGACAAGAGGCCCATAAAATGACTTCAAACTCACTACCATAAAAACAGAGCAGAAAAATCTTTAACATGGCAGTTATTTATATGTCTGGCAAGCAGACGTAAGGCTGTCCGATTTAAGCCACAAGGCTTAAATTTATCCTTCCTCAATATAAAGTTATTGGTGGATGGAGACATTTTTACATTACTGTATTTCCTAATTTGGAGTATCTGTTCGACTGCTATTGTGGCACTGGCAACAATACCTGACGTGAACGTTCAGAACTGAAAACCAACATTCCACAATGATCATGTGACATGTAAGCAAAATGCACTGTTCTGTTAATACTGTAATTCAGGTCAATTTCAAATTCAGGATTATATGTACACAATTGAGCTTTGATGTAAATTAATGTGGCTTCACACATTTGAGATGATCTGCATATAATAGCATTCATGTTTGAATGAATTCATTTCCCCTGTGAAAATGGTAGCAGGCTTTGATGAATTAGCATTTCATTGTCTTCTCAGGGAGGGACTCTCTCTTTCTTTCATTAGCGTGGGAGGGTGATGCAGTGTTTAGGAAACCATCTCTGCGGTGGACAGGCCCTTCTCAGCAACAAAAAACAGACATTTTCACCTGCTTCTTGCAACTGGGACATGTGGCACACTGACATTCCGAGCACCCACACTGGCAGGGGAATGTGCCAATTAGTGCCCATCTCATGGATGGGGTGTGGGGGGTTTGTGGGGAGTTGGTCGGGTGGTGAGCCCTGGTAGGGGTGGAGTATAGTTGCACTGACTCCAGACCTCAGGAATGCCTTTCACTCAAAGGCAGGGTGTAATTACTCTGCTATCCCTCCCCTCTCAGGCTGCAGCAAAGGAAGTCCCAGCCTACAGAATCTGTATCGTAGGTGGGCAAGGCCATGACCTATACTGGTCCCACCCAGGAGCCAAATGGAGAACTAAGGCATTTGTGCATCTGGTGTGTATCTAGACGAGTATGCGATTTTATACATATGTTTGTGTTCTCATCCATGCACATTTATGCTGTCATTAAAACATCCACTTCAGATCATAAACACAGCCTCGATCCTCTAGTCTACAGTGACCATATGAACACAGTCACCCAACTGCCCTTTGTCACTTCTGTGCTACCACATGTCCATCCCCATCCATATCCATCACAACATTGAGAGCCTTCCTGACTGCTGGTAGACTCCAGGAGTCCACCAGCATTCCATTCTATGGCCTCAAGAAAGGGTTTCAAAGTTTCATTTATAAGGCCAAGGCATGTCCGCAGTACCCTTCAACAAGCTCTGAGCATCTCTTCGGCATCCACCCATCAGTGACCTATTTGAGCAGCTGTTGGTTATGCGGTCGCTAAGGACACAGGCTGACTGGGACTGACAGATGTGAGCCATGAGCCTGGTGGTTGAGACCCAGGACAGAGCCACTACCTCGACACCTGCTCCTTACAGTAAACACCAACATTTGCAGCAGAGGTTTCCGAGGACAGTGGCATGTGAAGAGAATTAGGGCCATAGAGAGTCTGTTGAGAATATGGAAAACTCATTATTGACTATTGCTAGCAGAGCACTGTGCTGACCCATAGAAAAGAGGAATAAATGAATTATTACTAAGATGTCAATATATAAGGAGTTCCTCAAGATGAGTGTGTTTGTGTTTGTATGTGCGTGCGTGCATGCGTGTGTGTGTGCGTGTGTATGTATTTCAATTCAATTTTATTTAGCGCTTTTCACAATGTGCATTGTTCCAAAGCAGCTTTACAGGAGAAAATAAGAAAAACTGAAAAACACAAAAAAAAGGTAAAATACTGCACAGTGCATGGTATTTGATTTTCTTTATGTATTATATGTGTATACAGTATGTACAGTAATTCCATAACTGACCTCTACCTGCGTTTTTATTGTGAGAGAGAGAAGCATGAAAAGCACACTGATGCAGGCAGCTGATATCTGAGTGCTGATAACACTACCTGTACACTAGCATGAGTTAGAAAAACGTTGGTTGGTAAGCGCTCCAAGGTAGCATGTCTGTGACATGACTAACACATAATGTTCTTACAAAAATACAGTTTGAGTAGCTGAATGTGCTGTCTCATAGAAACTGAATGTTACTCTGAAGTCGCACAAAACAGACGTTTTCCTTCAAAAGACAAGCATAAGCAATAAGTTACACAATTTTTCATAAATTACTCAAGTTTTAATGAAATAAAATTAAATAAAATAGTAACCTTAAAGGCACAGGATGTTGCTACTGTAAAGATGGCAATCATGGCATTGTGTCTAAATTGCTTTTTAATCACATAATCTCTTTCTCCCTCATTATATTGTATTAATGTATTTTCTCTGTTTACAGCTGATACTATCTCCTCACCCTGTTTGTCCCTACCAAAGCCAATCATGACAGTGAGTCTGCAGGCGACATTTTGAGGCCACAGGGTCACACTGAAGATGATGGTGTTTGCCAAGAGGATGATGCCAGAGGAGCTATTGAAAGAAGAGCAAAAGATGAGAAGAAAAGAAAGAGGAAAGGGAAGTATTCATTAGCCAAGTCAAGCTGCCATTGTCACCTAGCCTCCTCAAAGGACCTGCTCTGGGACCAACATGATCTGTGGCCAGCACATGTTTGTGTATTTCTCCTGAGTGATAAATGTGTGTTCATAAGACTGGATGTATCTAGCTACTGCACAAATTGAAATACACAGCTGATCAGCATCAAAAATTGAATTCAGCTAGCTGAGGAACTACCAGTTCTGGATCACCAGTGATGACAAATGTGCATGCTTATTTGCCTTTCTGCACTGCAAATCCATTACGTCTTTATGGAATAAGAGCACTTATTAACACACTCTAACACATTCAGACCCATACAGTTACAAAAAGATACAGGCAATGCAAATATGTACTGTAGCTAGAGAACTAGCTAGCTGGTTTCCCACAAATTGATAGTAAGGTTTAGGATAGGCTTGGATGCATTATATAACATGAAACTTATAACACAAACAAAAAACAAAAATGCGGATTGTTTGTATGGGGACTATTTGTACACAATGCATATTTCTTAATATTAAGTCTAAAATGTGTTTTAATGTCACTTTTGATAAGGATTGCATTTTCTTTTAATAATATATGTATTTTAATGCAAGATTTTTAAATTGTACCTGAAGTATACTTGCAATAGTTCCACTTTAGCCCAATAAAATGCATTTCTTTATCTACAGTTGAACCTAAACATTCTGCACAATTAAAGTGCATTAAATGCAAAATTAGTTGTTCCAAATAGCAGACTTTAAATATACTTATTTATTATACAATAAGTGCAATAAAGTACATTAAGTTCATTAAGTATGAAGTCCATAAATATGAAAATGGATTTGTCGTATAGGCCTACTTTGAATGAAAAAATGTAATATACGTATTTTAGTATATTTATTTTGTTACTAGGGGGAGCCTTGCTGTTGAGTTAAGCAGAAATACAAGGTGAGTGATGTATGTTGCTTTGCTCACAAAGGATTTTAAATTTAAGTTTGTAAGCTCTTAAAAGTACATGATCCATAGAAGGCAAGACATGACTTTGAGCGTTGTGTTGTGAGTGAGCCTGGCATGTCCGTGACACCTTCACATCTGCAACAATTAATAACCAATTACTAATAAAACATTTACAATTGCTGTTAAAAATACTGCAATATTAAAATAAAAAATGTAGCAGACAATCAGAAAATACTGTATGAGAATACGGAGACATTGTGATTTAACCTCTGTTGTGTGTGGTTCCAGGTGCTAGTCTATTCTATGAGGAGCCGTTTAGGCCTTAATTATTGAAATGACTCTTACAAACACTAGTGAAATAAAAACATCGATCCAACTTAGTGAAATTCATTCATATGTATTACTGAAATACATCTTACAAGCACTAGTAACGCGCCTTTATAATTCGGCCTCAAATTGTAAAGTTAGACAACCACATTGTGCTCTAACGAACTCTTAAAACTACATTTTGCAACACAACAATAGATGTATAACAAAGGTTTGCCTGGGCTCAAATCTAACTAAACAGAAGTGCGGGTGCAGCTTCCTTTTCAAGTGAAATAAGCTCTCATCAACTACACTGAATTCTTTCATCAACTATACCTGAAATATGTTGCCTCAGTAGTGCACTTGTGTTTATAAAAGGCTGTTTAGCATGCATATGAATGAATTTCACTAGTGTTTGTAAAATACTTTTCAGTAATAGGCTACATATGATTGAATTTCACTAAGTTCGATCGATGTTTTTATTTCACTATAGTGTTTGTAAGAGGTATTTCAATAATACATATGAATGAATTTCACTAAGTTCGATTAATGTTTTTATTTCAGTAGTGCTTGTCACGGCTGGCGTGAAAGAACCCAGATGCAGGCAGGCAGTGAAGGGGTTAACAAACAAGACTTTTATTACCAACAAAAACAGAACCAAAACACCCACGACGGGGTAAACGAAAAGGTAACAAAATAAACACACAACAGGACCTAGGCTAAACTAACACTTAACTAGACAATACTTGACAAATGGCTAAACTAAACACTTACTAGGACAGGGGATTCAGAGCAAAACACCAGAACACAGGACACAGCGAACATGGAGCGTAGGGTAGACATCAAACGGTGAGCACAACAAACGTAATACACGCAATACACGAGCACAAGACAAAGAAACAAGAGGGTATTTAAAGGAAAGACAAATGAGGGATAACGACAAGGGGCAGGTGTGGGAAATCAAACACTCAGGGAAAGATAACAAGGAAACGAGAGGAGCGGGGCCAATGACAAGACATTGTAGAGAACCTCTTGGTTACGGATGTAACCTCGGTTCCCTGATGGAGGGAACGAGACGTTGTGTCGAACCGACAGAAGGGGGTTTGTCTTGAGAACCTATCATCTTCTGAGTATTTAGAAAAGGCCAATGAAAATTGGTGAATGAAATTTGCATGCCGGGCTCCTCACCGGATGTCCGGGTATAAGAGGGAAGCCGGCGTGATCATTCATTCACCTTTGGTCTGAGGAGCCTAAAGCATCCTCCCCCGACCGCTGGGGTGGGCGGCCAGTGTTGTATCCGTAACCAAGACGTTCCCTTTCTGTCGGTCTCTCGACGTTGTGTCGAACCGACAGAAGGGGGTTTGTCTTGAGAACCTATCATCTTCTGAGTATTTAGAAAAGGCCAATGAAAATTGGTGAATGAAATTTGCATGCCGGGCTCCTCACCGGATGTCCGGGTATAAGAGGGAAGCCGGCGTGATCATTCATTCACCTTTGGTCTGAGGAGCCTAAAGCATCCTCCCCCGACCGCTGGGGTGGGCGGCCAGTGTTGTATCCGTAACCAAGACGTTCCCTTTCTGTCGGTCTCTCGACGTTGTGTCGAACCGACAGAATGGGGTTCCTATGGAAAACGCCATAGCACTGAGCCGCGTCACAATCTCTGCGGAGCGACGTTGACTGGCCTGGGTGAGTCAGACGAACACGCTAACGCGAAATTATGACCCTCCAGTGGAGTGGAAGGGGGACCCAGAGCTTTACACAAAGTTGGGAAGACGCTGTCACCGGCCGTCACGGGCGGAGGCCTAATTCTCTAAATGGCGAGAAGCCGCCCGGCACCGTACGGGCCACTGGGTAAGCATTATTCCCGCTGGGGGAAAAACGCTGCAGAGGCCACTACCTACCGTAGGGAGGAATTAGTGGAGACACCACATGGTCTCACCATCAGGGGAGAACTCATGGGAGGAATGTGCGGACTGCAGGAGTTAACCGCAAGGTGGGAGTCCACCTGGGGAGGTCATGGGTTGCCAAGGTGGGAGCCATTCATGAGGATACATCAGACGGAACAGCCCACGGAGGGGGTGTTACCACGTATGGAGCACTAGGTCCAGGCGTATGCCCTACCGGCTGCCGGTCCCACACCTTGCCAGGATGCGGGCTGACACCGGTTCCGCGCGTAGGTATTAGAACCTCACGGAGTTGTGAGGCATAGCCCAACCCGCAGCTCTGCAGATGTCTGGCAGAGAGGCGCCCTGAGCCAGCCACGAGGGGTGAGCCTCACCCCCAACGGGCAGGGGCGAAAGAGATCGGTATGCCCTAACGAGGGCATCCACGATCCAGTGCGCCAACCTCTGTTTGGAGACAGCCCTCCTGCTGACCTCCGAAACAGAGAAGAGCTGCTCAGAGCTTCTGGGCTCTGCGTCTGGTCCAAGTAGAGGCGCCGTGCGCGTACTGGACACAACACGGATAGGTTGGGTCTTCCTCCCCGGTGGGGAGCACCTGCAGGTTCACCACCTGGTCTCTCGGGAGAGTGGTGGGAACCTTGGGCACGTAGCCGGGGCGGGGTCTCAAGATAACGTGAGAATCCCGGCCCCGAGTTCTAGGCAATCTGTGGAAACGGAGGGTGCTTGTAGATCCCCTTCCCTCTTGGAGGTGAGCGCCATGCGGAAAGCCATCTTTATCAAGACTGAGAAAGAGCGGCAACCCCGAGAGGCTCGAAGGGTTGCACCTAGGTCGCAAGAGGGTACGGAGCGCGGGTAAGGTGGTCACCCTCTCACGCCCCTTAGGAACCTAATGACCAGGTCGTGCTGTCCCAGAGGCTACCCAGCACTTGGGTCATGATGAGCGGCCGTAGCGGCTACATAAATTCCCAGTGTGGAGGGGGAGAGGTTACTCCCCCGTCTCTCTTGAGGACGGGACAGCTCGTACCCGACCAAGCAACTCCGCGGGTCTTCTCACCGAGAAGAGCACCAGGACGAGAAGAGGCACCACCTATGGGCGTATAGCCGCCCAGTGGCCGAAGCCCTTAACCTGAGTGACGTCCCAACCGGACCGGGGGTGGGTCATTCAGGATCTCCTCGTCCCGTCCAGACATGGAGACCAGGTTTTGCCTGGGATGCCGTAACGTGCCCCTTCCCCTGGGGAAGCTGTCCGCCAGGGGGAGCGGCCAGGGGGGAGTTGTTGTCAGAGCCTCAGCTCCGAGAACCAAGTCCTGGTTAGGCCAAAGGGGCGTAACAAGTACCACTTGATGCTCCTCTTCCCTGGCTTTGCACAGGACCTGTGCAATGAGGCTCACTGGGGGGAAGCGTACTTCCGCTTGTCCCGCGGCCAGCTGTGCGCAAGGGCATCCGTGCCGAGGGTACCTCGGACAGGGAGTACCAAAGCGGACAATGGGTGGAGTCCGGGGAGGCAACAGGACCACCTGTGCCTGGCCGAACTGCCCCCAAATGAGCCGGCTGCGCGGGAAGGGAGTCGCCACTCTCCGCGAGGCGTCGACTGACGAGAGAGCGCATCGGCTGTCTGGTTCAGGACGCCTGGGATGTGTGTGGCTCACAGGGAGCTGATCACCTGCTGACTCAAGAGGAGGAGGCGTCGGGCGAATCATGTTAGCTGCTGTGAGTAAAAGAATACGCCACAGCAGCTGTGCTGTCCGACCGGACCAGCACGTGCTTCCCTGCACGAGAGGTAGTCCTCAATGCAAGTAGCACAACCAACAACTCTAGGCAGTTGAATGCCAACGCATGCGGGGGCCCGTCCACCGCCCCGACACTGCTTGCCCATTGAACACAGCACCCCAACCTTGCAGGGAGGCATCCCAAAGGGGACCCCTGTCCGCAAGAAGGTCATGGAGACCAGGGGGTTAGGGTGTGTCGGCAGAAAAGCGTGTGACCATACGCCTGCTGCCGGTGTGCCACGCTCTCCAAGGAACTTGACTCTGCAGCCAGTGTTGGAGCGGTCGTATGTGCATCGACCCGAGGGGGACCACCCCCGCCGAGGATGCCATGTATCCTAGGAGCCTCTTGTTACAGGGGGACCGCTGACTGTCTGATCTTCAGGCAGTTCAACACTGACCGGGCGCGCTCTGCCTCTGGGAGGCCGCGAGGGTGCGGGCTTCCTCGTCGCGGGACTCGCGCCCCCCCGGGGGGTGAGCGGGGCCGCTCGTGAGGACAGAGTCGAGTTCCCTACCGAGAAAGAGGATGCTCTGCGCCGGGGAGAGCTTGCTCTTTTCTCAGTTGACCTGTAGCCCCACTGATCTAGGTGCCGGAGCACCAGGTCCCTGTGTGTACACAACAGATCTCAAGAGTGTGCCAAAACTTGAGCCAGTCGTCGAGATAGTTAGTACCCGCACACCTCCTTCCCTACGGGGAAGGAGGGCGGCTTCCACGACCTTCGTAAAGACTCGTGGAGACAGGGAAAGACCGAAGGGGAGGACCCTGTACTGATATGCCCGTCCCTACGGAGGATCGAGACATGAAAGTACACGTCCTTCAGGTCGATTGCCATGAACCAGTCCTGACGCCTGACGGACGCCAGGATGCGCTTCTGCGTGACCATCCTGAAAGGCAGCTTGTGTAGGTGACTGTTCAGAACACGCAGATCCAAGATAGGGCGCAACCCTCCGCCTTTCTTGGGGACAATGAAGTACGGGCTGTAGAACCAGCTGAACATCTCGGCTGGTGGGACGGGCTCGATCGCTCCCTTCACCAGAAGGGAGGCGACCTCCGCCCGAAGTACAGGGGCATCCCTGCCTCTGACTGAGGTAAACCCCGGAACTTGGGCGGACGTGTAGCGAACTGAATTGCGTAGCCGAGACGGATCGTCTTCCTCAGCCAGCCTGACAGTCTGGGAAGCTGAGACCAGGCTCCCAGAACTGACACAGGGGGACTAGAGGTTTGATCTGCTTCATCGCCCCCGCGGAGGGTGGTTCGATGGCTAGCAGTATGGATTCCTTGCCGGGGGAGGACCCCCGGGTAGGAGATCGGCTCTGCTGTTTTTCCTGCCTGGCGATTGTCCGGCTCGATGCACTGTCTGTCTGAGAGTGCTGAAGGCTGGTGTTTATACTCGACATTGCGCTTCGCCATGACGCTACGTCGAGTTTGCCGTTCACCGTCGTGCAGAGGGTGAGAGCGGCTGTGGTAACCCAGAGAGAGAGGAAACTCTCCTTTTTGAGAGTAAGTGGGCGCCAGCCCCCCGGAGGGGGCCAGCAGATGGAGGGACGGGGCAGGATCCGTCCCTATCCGACTTCCCAGCGATGTGGCTGGGGTCGGGCCCAATGGTAGCCTCGATCTCCCTGAGGTGTTCCCATGACGGCCGCTGCCCCGCGGCTGGTGATGGGGCAATGGTCTCCTCTTTGCTGTCTCCTCCAGGGGGGGCCGCCTGAGTGGGGGGCGCCAGAGCTGGAGGGCGTTGAAGAGGACCAGGGCTGCTGGGAAGCAGGCAGTGCACGGGACTCGATGGCCGAGGCGGCCGATTTGCGGCACGGAGGACTGCTTCTTACTGTCGAGAACCCTCCGGGGAGGCCGCGTTCGGGTCTCGCGCCCCCCCGACGGGCGGGGGGTGAGCGGTGCTGCTGCGGCTCGACAGTAACACCAACCAGCCCCCCCTTGCAAGACGGGTACGTCGAGAAAGCGGACCTTCTCAGCGTTACTCATCTGCGCAAGTATTGGCCAGAGGAGTTTCTCATTTAGAAAGGAAATTTTTGCTCGAACACCTCCGGAACTGCCGAGATGCCCAGGCGAGAGTCACTGCAGGAAGGGACCGTCCGCTGTCCACGTCGTAGATTCCAGCAGAAAGAATGATCACCCAGATCGTAGAGAAGCTCACCAGATGCGTAGGCTCTGAAGAACAAAAGGTGACTGAATGAGCACGCCGGCTTCCCTCTTATACCCGGACATCCGCGGAGGAGCCCGGCATGCAAATTTCATTCGCCAATTTTCATTGGCCTTTTCTAAATACTCAGAAGATGATAGGTTCTCAAGACAAACCCCATTCTGTCGGTTCGACACAACGTCGAGAGACCGACAGAAAGGGAACGTATATTATTGTCAAAAGGACAATAATATGTTTCTCTCCACACATAACCAAAGGCTTTGTCATGACCCTGCTACAGGACCAAGAAAAACATGACTAAATGAAGCAGAGCCATGACAAGTGCTTGTAAGAGACATTTCAGTAATACAGAATGAATTTCACTAAGTTCGATCAATGTTT
Source organism: Triplophysa rosa (assembly GCF_024868665.1). NCBI lineage: Eukaryota > Metazoa > Chordata > Actinopteri > Cypriniformes > Nemacheilidae > Triplophysa > Triplophysa rosa. The sequence continues at coordinate 12,021,547 of NC_079891.1, read as the reverse complement.
TCATTTCACTGGTGCTTGTAAGATGTATTTCATTAATACATATGAATGAATTTCACTAAGTTTGATCAATGTTTTTATTTCACTAGTGTTTGTAAGAGTCATTTCAATAATTAATGCCTAAACGGCTCCTCATACTATTCTGTAATCAAGTTAATAAAATAGCTTTTATTTTTGCTTTAAGTGGTTTGGTTTTCTCCAGTGGAATAGGATGGGGCTCACCTAAAATGACCCTGCTAATAATGTCATTTTGCTTCTGATTTTCAGCTAGAAAGCTATAACATTTGTCAAGAAGAGAAAGAAGGTTTTGGTAGTGTTATGGCCACTTTGAATGGACGAGGACCACCCTAGAGGCCATTTAACAGGTAAAGCAACCAATCAAGTTTCGGAAATGTGGAAATGTCCTCACATTAACAGACCGGTGTGCATTCATGAACGTCTCAAAAGTTTAACAACAACGTTTATGAGTATATGCCATGACCTCATACTTTTAAGAATCCAACGTATAGTTGAACTTGATGAATGCTTATTGTGAAATGACAGCTTTCCTCTTTGATCATGCAGCTTTGTGTTGTTTCCAGGCAGACTGTTAAAGAATGTGACACGCACGTCTCCCAGAAATCCTGTAAAATTCAACCAACCGGAGTATGACTTTAAATCTGATGAAGTGTTCGTAGTTAAGTGTGCCATATGCATCAGACGTTCAGTCAACAGTCCTTGGGCATGACGTCTGAGACTGAAACTAGGTTTAGGTGAAGATTAACGTAAACATTACTTAAAGCGGAGGTTACACACACAGTTTCTGCCAATCTCATATTAATCTTGAGTACCTATAGATTAATATTGCATACTTCATATCTTCAAATAGTATGTGTACAGCTGTACGATTGTTTCCAAAAACTGTCGAGCTCATGGAGGCGTGCAGTGGGGGAAACTGAAGCACAAGCACACAATACATCATCGCAATATCCCAGCATAACTGTTGATTCTCTATAAGTTTGTGTTGTTTACATTATGCACGTACGCGCCTATTGCTAACAAAACAGACATTTGACAAGGCTAGAAATATGTTTATTTGTACAAAAAAGTATTACAAAGAAAATATTGTGTTGATCTTCACTTTCACTTAGTATCTTTTTGAGAAATCAAATTTTCCCCCAAAATAAATATACCTGGTATTTATAATGGGATTGGCTGGTAGGCCTACTCCTCAAAGGCACAGAAAGTCATAATTGAACTCAGTTGGCAAAAGTGTACAGTTTTTATATTTAAATATGTTTTCCAAGTTTGCTTTTATATAGGGAGGTCGGAGGAGCAGCACCTGTAGTCTACTATAAAGCAAATCCAGTCCAGTTGCACTTCTGTGCAGGACCTCTGTTCAGGCAAAGAGGGATACTTGTGATTGACAGAGCTCAGATTTACAAACAAACACAAACGTGCCAATGCAGCAACCACAAATGCCTTCATAATCCAATAAAACATTTTTTTAGGTTTAGATTTTTCTCAAAAACATCTCACAGAATCATACAGCTGACAAACTCAAAAAGACATGTTCTAAATTGTAAAAACAGGCAGCTACAAAGAATTAATAATTCTGATAATTACTAAAAATTGCAACTGAGGAAGTAAGACAACACAATTAACAAATGGCAACAGCAACTATTTATAAAGGTACATAATTATGAAGAAGATAATTAGAAATTGGCTTGAAGATACAGTCCAGTGATGCTGACCTCTGATGATGAACTTCTAACATTACATTACATTTGCAACAGTAACCCAACTAACTACACAACATTCTAAAACGCATGAATGTTTTCATCATTCAGCCAAAGTGATGTAAAGCCAACCTCAGGCATGTTTGCTCTGTGTTTTTTCTTCCACCTGAATGCTTAATTACTTAAATGAACTCATTAAGTGCTTCATTGGACAAATGTAACACGTTTGGCCAAGGTCACGGCTGACAAAGATTTAATGTGACCCTAGAAAGCCAGTGAGACAGTAAGGTTTGTGTAGCCCACCGATGTCACATCTGAACATTAAGGCCATTGTGAAATGATAGAAGAATGCAAAAATAGATAAGCTTGATAGAAAGGGGGGTATGAGTAGGTTATGCGGTTTAATAAATGTAATTAGCATGAGAATTTAATTAATCCTTTTTTACCATTGTAAAAGTTTTGAAAGGGGTTGACATTCTGTAAGAAATGCTTTCAAAGGGTCAAAAAGTTAGGTAAATGATGCATGATGATCCATCTATTTATGTCTTCTAGCACCTGCATAAATGTTTATGCATAATGTGTAATTTTGGGAGGTGGTGTAGTTTGTAAGTGCTGTTTATTACATACTTTGTGAAAAAAGAACCAATACCTAATTGCCTTGTCAAATGGTAAAATAATAAGCCTACTTAACAGATTAGCTGAATTAAAAAGAAAACTTAAGCCAAAACCACAAAACTGCTGCTTCCTTAATCACAGTCCTGCAGAACCTAACATTAAATTCTCTGACAATTATGTTTCAAACAAAAATCAAGTGTGAAATGTAGGGCACTCTGCATTTTAACGCCTAGCTCTGGTATACCTCTCCTCTCAGATCTGGTCTGGAGCTGAACTACCGTTCCCGGGGACCATGGGGAAGGACAAGTCCTGGCTGTCCTGGCTCTTGACAGGGGAAATAAATCACTGCGCACACCGGAGGATAGCCTTCCAGGCTGCAAACTGGGAACTTCATTATCCCGCCCCTGCTTCTTATTACTATGCACATCAACTCTGATTGGTCCTGGGCTCTGACGGACCGCAGCCTACTTCTGTCAGCCTTGGAGGAGCAGGGGATCAGTCTTCTGCCACATACAGTTAGAAAGCATGCAAGGGGGATGAGCGCAACTTTGAATGGACCAGGAAACGGACAAGACATAGAGAAATGAGAGTGAAAGACAGCAGTTAAAGAGATAGTTCACCCAAAAGTTAAAATTCTGTCATCATTTACTCACCCTCAGGTTGGTCCAAACCTGTATAAATTATTGGAAGAATACTTGGAAAAATGTCAGTAACCAAACATATCTCATCCTCCATTAACTGCCATAGTAGGGGGAAAAATAGTTTTAGAGTTAATGGGGGATGAGATCTGTTTGGTTACCGACATTCTTAAAAATGTCTTCCTTTGTTCTTGTTTCCAAACCTGTATAAATTAAACACAAAGTAATTTATACAGGTTTGGAAAAACCTGAGGATGGGTAAATGATGACAGAATTTTCATTTTTGGGTGAACTATCCCAAGAGAAAACATTTTACACACAGCACTCTTTCATCCAGAGTGATTTACAGTGCATTAAAGGCCATTTACACTTAATCAGTTGTGTTCCCTGAGATTCAAATCCATGAACTTACTATGCAGGCCATATAGCTATGGGAGCTACGAGAACAGGAAACTGAAGAGAATAGAGAACAAAGAATACGATGGAAGGACAAAAAGGAAAAAAAATGTAACAGATGTAAGGGGGATTCTTCAGGAAGCTGCTCAATTTGGTGTTGTTAAAAGTGTATTTTATTTCTTTGAAAACCTGAACTAAACTCACCACCATCATAAGGAATTTAGTTCTTAGTGGTTGCCCCTTTGGGTTTTTGATCAGAGTGGATTTAAACTTATTCCTAACATTTGATCTCAATGCACATACTGTTTTGAATTGTATATTATTCTTTAGTGTTTGTGGTTCTAAATGCTGAGAATGTAATGCTGACTCTGAGCAAAATGTCTGAAGAGAACAATGCTGGTTCATATGTATTGATTTTATTGCTTCCTCTTCATCCTGTCATGTATGGAAGCTTACGGAGCCCCTTTAGAGAGATGGGGTGGAAAAAATATGAGAGGGAAGAGAAAATATATTTTTAAAGGTTTTGCGTTATCTCGCAAAATGTTTGCGTTATCTCGCAAAATGTTTGCGTTATCTCGCAAAACTTTTGCGTTATCTTGCAAAACTTTTGCGTTATGTCGCAAAACATTGCGTTCCCTTGAAAAACGTTTGTGTTCTCTCGCAAACATATTTGCATTATCTCGCAAAACATTTTGCGAGTTCTGACATACACTTCATGTTTAATGTCCTGCTGGCAGAATTTAAGACTAGCTCCATACATAAACAACATTGGTAAACAAAAACCTACTGATCACAATACTATCTTACATGGACAACCACTCGGTCTCGCTGAAGCGTGCGATACCTATTTCTCAATTCAGTCGTATTCGTCGCATCTGCAGTAGAGATGAAGATTTTCATGATCAATCGGGACTTTTGGCAGAGAGGTTCACAAAACGAGCATATAGAGAAGAATGGATTCAGTCAGCTGCGAGTCGGTTCACAGATATGTCACAACAAGAGTGTCTTGTCAAAAAACATAAAAAGTTTGATCGTCGTATTAATTGCTATATGCAATATTCGCCTCTTGCTAAGGAGATTGAGACAATTATATCCAAACATTGGCATATTTTGGAAAGTGATCCTAATCTAAAGGAATGCTTAGAACAACCACCTCGTTTAGTTTATAAAAGAGCGCCTAATCTTCGTAACATTCTGGTTAAGGCCGATCTGCCATCTACTCCTCATTTTTTGAACACCATACCACATGGCAATTTTAGGTGTGGGAATTGCCAACAGTGCAACGTCACATACAAAACTTCGACTTTTACACATCCTCACACTGACAAATTCAGGGTACAATCTCTTGTAAAACATCTAATGTGATCTATATGTTGAGGTGCCCCTGTGGTTTGTGTTACATTGGTAAGACTATAGACCTTTAAAAACTCGGATTGCTGAACATCGTTGCACAATTAGACACCAGGATCAAAAGAGTCCGGTAGCGCGGCATTTTTGCAGAAATGAGACATTCAGTTTCGACTTTAAAGTATATCGGTATTGAGTTAGTGAAGTGTTCACGACGTGGAGGCAATATCAATAAGCGGCTTTTACAGCGTGAGGCCTATTGGATTTTTACATTGGATACGTTATCCACCAGAGGATTATATGAGGATTTTGACAATCGTCCATTTCTTTAACGTGTTTTTTCTTTTTTCTTTTATTCAGTGTTTTGTATAGTTTTGGAAAGGTTTTGGTTTTAAGAATGGTTAACAATATTTGTTTTTGTCTTTTGTGTGTTTGCAGGTGCATAATTTAGAATTTATATTTATATTTAATCATATTATTATTTTGACTTTTGCGGGTGTTTATATATTGATGTATTATAAATATTTTACAATTATAATTGTAATCTTTTTATATATATTTTTGAGAGGTCATGTGATCTTGTACACCTGGAGGTATAAATTAGGTTCATCAGTGTTTTGTCTGATGAAGAGCTTGTGTGCTCAAAACGTCAAGTGCCATGCGAAAGTTTTTTAAATAATAAAGTATTTTTGTTTTGGAGCTTTGGTGTGCCGACTTTTGTGACTACTCTGATTCCTATAATGTCACTACATTTTTCGAGCAGGTTAAGCGCTTTCTAGATGCCCATGCTCATGTCTGTAGAGATCTGACCCATGCCACAAATACCAAGCAAATTATGGGCGAATCTGCTTCTGCTTTTGTTTCTCGTTTTAAACTTGTGTGGGAAGAAGATGCTCATATTACAGTAAGCGTTGAAATGTCCTCACTGTTTATAAATACGTGCTTAAATAATATGAATCCTGATTTGGCACGTTTGGTTCGTGTAATGACTGCAAATTTAATGCAACAAACTGTTGAAGATTTTTGCAAACGCATTCATGAGTTAGATGCATCTGGTGGTTTCACTTCTTTTCTGTTTAAGCCGGCATAGGAAGTTATGCTGGCAGCTTCTCAACAGCAAATGGCTGCAGTGTCGGTGTTTCTACGTTTTGTTTTTGTTTGTTTGTTTTTCTTTTAGCAATCGCACAGATGAACTACCCATTGTAAATTTAGAAGTAAATGGGGTAGATTACTCATTTTTTTAGGGCTTCCATCCTGACTAGAAATATGTGAGAAAGTTTTAATTATGATAAAGTTTGACTCGCTGGGACCCAGGTCAGTGAGCAGACAGAATGACATAACCAACTGTCTGCTTGCCGTCTCAAGTCGCAGAATACACAAAATGTACAACATGTAAAAATCTCTTCTCCCGAACATCATAAAATAGAGGCTGTGTCTGTCCCCCGGATTAGCAAACATAAAATAATGCGTAAACCTCTTGAAAGTAATTTAATAAACGTTAAACAAATTAAACATGAACAAAATACAGATAATCAACTGTTACGACTCGGATTGCTAAATATTAGATCTCTCTCTAATAAAGCACTTTTTGTTAATGACATGATAACAGGTCATAAAATAGACATGCTCTGTTTGACAGAAACATGGCTAAAACCAGATGATTATATTACTTTAAATGAATCTGTCCCCCAAGATTATTATTATAAACAAGAGCCTCGTCTAAAAGGCAGAGAGGGAGGTGTCGCAGCACTTTACAATAACTCTTTTAGAATTTCCCAGAAGTCTAACTCTAAATACTATTCTTTTGAAGTCAGGTTACTTCATGTTTCAACACTTAATACTAAGGGTAAAACATTTTTTAAATTTATTCTGGCTATTGTATATAGGCCTTCCAGGTCACCACACAGATTTTATTAAAGAATTTGGTGGGTTCTTATCAGAACTAGTACTGGCCGCAGATAGAGTCCTTGTCGTTGGTGACTTTAACATCCATGTAGATAACGATACAGATGCCTTAGGAATGGTTTTCAAAGACACTCTTAACTCCTTGGAAAATTTTAATTCCACCTTTTCGGAAACGCTAGACACAGTTGCTCCTCTACGTTTAAAGAAGATTAAAAATAGAAGTCCCACACCGTGGTATAATGAACACACTCAGGCTCTAAAGAAAGCGGCCCGAAAAATGGAGCGCATCTTTAAGAATACTAAATTAGAAGTACAGCATGGAAGGATAGCATTCCAAAATACAGGAAAGCCCTAAAAACTTCTAGAGCTGCCTACTTTTCATCACTAATAGAAGAAAACCAGCACAACTGTCTTGGTTACGGATGTAACCTCAGTTCCCTTTCTGTCGGTCTCTCGACATTGTGTCGAACCGACAGATGGGGTTCGTCCTTGAGAACCAATCACTTCTGACTTCTTAGAAAAGGCCAATGAAAATTGCCGAATGAAATTTGCATGCCGGACTCCGCCCCCGGATATCTGGGTATAAAAGGGAGACGGCGTGCCTCATTCATTCACCTTTTGTTCTTCGGAGCCTTCGCTCGTGATCAACAGACTTCGCTACAAGACTGCCGGCTCTACGACGTGGTGCAGCGGACCATCCCTTCCTGCAGCGACTTCCCCTGGGCATCTAGGCGGTTCCAGAAGTGTTCGAGTTTTTTTCTCTAAAAGAGCAAATTTCTCCAGCGTGGCATGTCCCGCTGTTCTCTTGGGTGCAACACACTCATCGAGGAGGGGGACTGACACGATGTCTGCTTCCAGTACGCTGGGGCAGATGTTGTGGATACGTCCTGCCCGCACTGTGGGCGGCTGACGATTCAGACGTTGCGTCACGGGTGGCTGTGTTCCCACGGGACTCAGCCACCACCTGGTCTGCTTCCCGTTCCGTGACAGCAGGACTACGGCCCTGCCGCCCGCTACGGCTAGCAGCAAGGGTGGTATGAGGATTACTGTGAGCGCTAATCCATCAGCCACTGGCTCGCGGACCGTTCGCACCTCGCCTTGCTCGTCTGACCGTTCCCCATAAGACGGTCCGCCGTCTTATTCCTCAATCACGTATCGGACACGGTACGTGATGATGAGGTGTCTGTTGCAGCATCGGAGGGTGACTTACTGGCATCAGACTCCGACGATTCCTTGAAGCTCCCTCCCTCGGGGGGTCGAGATCAGGAAGAAGCGGATGTCGAAATGTCAGCCATGCTTTCCCGGGCCGCCGGCTTGGGTTGCGGTGCACCGCACTGCTCTCCCAAGCTCGCGGCTGGATACACGGTACATCGGGCTTGAGAGCGGCTCCAAGCCGCACTCGCCCTCAGTGCCGTGTTCCCCCGGAAGTGCATGAGGAACCTAGTACGACCTGGAACGCCCCCTTCGGCGCGTACACGTCAACTAGTTCCATCACCCTTTCTTCCCTCGATGGTGGGGCAGCTAGAGGATACGTCGATGTCCCCCGGGGCTCGACCTAAACTCCCGTCCAAAGCACGTAGGCTTTTCGGCATCTGAGGTGTCGAGAGCTTATCTGCTGCGGGCCAAGCTGTCCCCTCTCTCCATGCATGGCCTTCCTGCAGGCCAATGCGCGGAGAGAGCTCCACGAGGGTAAGACCGACCCAGCGCTTATGCAGGAACTCCCGGCTTCACCGACCTCGCTCTCGGGCGAACAAGGTGATCGCGCGGGCCCTGGGTCGGGCGATGTCCACACTTGTGGTCCAGGAGAGACACCTCTGGCTGAACTTGCACAGGTGAGTAACTCTGAGAAAGTCCGCTTTCTCGATGCACCCATCTCGCAAGGGGGGGCTGTTTGGTGATACTGTCGAGTTCGACAGTTAGGGAGCAGACAGAGGATATCAGTATGTCCTCCCCAGCCGCGACTCGACCGCCCTCTGGCCGCCGAGATCCCGTGCACCGTCTGCTTCCCAGCAGCCCTGGTCCTCTTCGAGACATCGAAGAGGAGACCACCACCCCATCAGCAGCCGCGGTGAAAGCCAATGCGGCCCTCATGGGAAGACCCCAGGGAGTTCGAGAATACCTTTCTAAAAGTTTTCTCCCTCTCTGGGCGTTTATCACAGCCGCTCTCACCCTCTACACGACGGTGTTCGGCAACTTCGACGTTGCGTCACGGGAGACCCAATGTCGAGGATAATCAGCAGCCTAAGCACTCTCAATCGACGGTGCTTTGTGCCACATCATCGTCTGGGTATTATCACAGCCGCTCTCACCCTCTCACGACGGTGTTCGGCAACTCGACGTTGCGGCAAGACCCAATGTCGAGGATAATCAGCAGCCTAAGCACTCTCAATCGACGGTGCTTTGTGCCACATCATCGTCTGGGTATTATCACAGCCGCTCTCACCCTCTACACGACGGTGTTCGGCAACTTGACGTTGCGGCAAGACCCAATGTCAGGGATAATCATTAGCCTAAGCACTCTCTTTCGATGGTGCGTTGTGCTACATCTTCGCCAGACAGGTAAAACTGCAGAGCCGATCTCCTCCCCGGGGGTCCCCCCCAGGCGAGGGATCCTACTGCCAGCCATCGAACCACCCCCGGGAGGTCGATGAAGCAGAACGTACCCCTAGCCTCCCTGTCGGTCCCTGGGAGCCTGACAAGAGCTTCCCAAACCGTCACGGTGACTACGGGATACGGTCCGTCTCGGCTACGCGATCCAACTCCCCGGACGCCCGCCCAAGTTTCGGGGCATCCTCTAACCTCAGCAGAGGCATAGGATGCTCCCGTGCTTCGGGCCGAGGTCGCCACCCCTCTGGTGAGGAAGCGATCGTGCTCGTCCCTCTAGCCGAGATGTTCAATGGGTTTTACAGCCCGTACTTCATCGTCCCTAAAAGAGCGGGGGTCGCTAGATCTGCGTACCCTGAAACGTCTTGGTTACGGATGTAACCTCGGTTCCCTGATGGAGGGAACGAGACGTTGTGTCGAACCGACAGAATGGGGTTTGTCTTGAGAACCTATCATCTTCTGAGTATTTAGAAAAGGCCAATGAAAATTGGCGAATGAAATTTGCATGCCGGGCTCCTCCCCGGATGTCCGGGTATAAGAGGGAAGCCGGCGTGCTCATTCATTCACCTTTGGTGTGAGGAGCCTAAGCATCCTCCCCCGACCGCTGGGGTGGGCGGCCAGTGTTGTGGCATGAGGGACACAACGTCTCGTTCCCTCCATCAGGGAACCGAGGTTACATCCGTAACCAAGACGTTCCCTTTCTGTCGGTCTCTCGACGTTGTGTCGAACCGACAGAATGGGGTTCCTATGGAAGACGCCACAGCACTGAGCCATGTCACAATCTCTGCGGAGCGACGTTGACTGGCCTGGGCGAGTCAGACGAACACGCTAGCGCAAAATTATTACCTTCCAGTGGAGAGGAAGGGGGACCCAGAGCTTTCCACAAAAGTTGGGAAGCCCCCTAACGCCGGCCGTCACGGGCGGAGGCCTGATTCTCTAAATGGCGAGAAGCCGCCCGGCACCGTACGGGCCACTGGGTAAGCATTATTCCCCCCTGGGGGGGAAAAACGCTGCAGAGGCCACTACCTACCATAGGGAGGAATTAGTGGAGACACCACATGGTCTCACCATCAGGTGAGAACTCATGGGAGGAATGTGCGGACTGCAGGAGTTAACCGCAAGGTGGGAGTCCACCTGGGGAGGTCATGGGTTGCCAAGGTGTGAACCATTAATGAGGTTACATCAGACGGAACAGCCCACGGAGGGGGGGTTACCACGTCTGGAGCACTAGGTCCGGTTAGAGCTATGTGGGAGATAACTCAACTGTTCCCCGGCCTAAGGGGCTGCTCTGCCCAGCCTGTCCCCTGGAAGGGTGCTTAGTGATGGATGGAATGCCTGTTCTTTACACGAGGGGAAAGAAGTGAGGCGGGATCGCCACTGCTCTCCCCGGAGGGGGAAGGGTTCCGCAGGCGTACGCCCTACCGGCTGCCGGTCCCACACCTTGCCAGGATGCGGGCTGACACCGGTTCCGCGCATAGGTATTAGAACCTCACGGAGTTGTTAGGCATAGCCCAACCCGCAGCTCCGCAGATGTCTGCCAGAGAGGCGCCCTGAGCCAGCCACGAGGGGTGTGCCTCACCCCCAACGGGTAGGAAAAAAGATCGGTATGCCCTAACGAGGGCATCCACGTTCCAGTGCGCCAGCCTCTGTTTGGAGACAGCCCTCCTGCTGACCTCCGAAAAAGACAAAGAGCTGCTCAGAGCATCTGGGCTCTGCGTGCGGTCCAAGCAGAGGCGCCGTGCGCGTACTGGACAAGCACGGATAGGTTGGGTCTTCCTGCCTGGTGGGGAGCGCCTGCAGGTTCACCACCTGGTCTCTCGGGAGAGTGGTGGGAACCTTGGGCACGTAGCCGGGGCGGGGTCTCAAGATAACATGAGAATCCCGGCCCCGAGTTCTAGGCAATCTGCGGACACGGAGAGTGCTTGTAGATCCCCTACCCTCTTGGAGGTGAGCGCAATGCGGAACACCGTCTTTATCAAGACTGAGAAAGAGCGGTAACCCCGAAAGGCTCGAAGGGAGCGGGGCCTCTTGAGGCCCGCCACCTAGTTCACAAGAGGGTACGGAGCGCGGAAAGGTGGTCACCCTCTCACGCCCCTTAGGAACCTAATGACCAGGCCGTGCTGTCCCAGAGGCTACCCAGAACTTGGGTCATAATGAGCGGCCGTAGCGGCTTCATACATTCCCAGTGTGGAGGGGGAGAGGTTACTCCCCCGCTCTCTTGAGGACGGGACAGCTCGTACCCGACCGAGCAACTCCGCGGGTCTTCTCGGTGAGAAGAGCACCAGGACGAGAAGAGGTGCCACCTATGGGCGTATAGCCGCCCAGTGGCCGAAGCCCTTAACCTGAGTGACGTCCCAACCGGACTGGGGGTGGGTCACTCAGGATCTCCTCGTCCCGTCCAGACATGGAGACCAGGTTTTGCCTGGGATGCCGTAACGTGCCCCTTCCCCTGGGGAAGCTGTCCGCCAGGGGGAGCGGCCAGGGGGGAGTTGTTGTCAGAGCCTCAGCTCCGAGAACCAAGTCCTGGTTAGGCCAAAGGGGCATAACTAGTACCACTTGATGCTCCTCTTCCCTGGCCTTGCACAGGCCCTGTGCAATGAGGCTCACTTGGGGGAAGCATACTTCCGCTTGTCCCGCGGCCAGCTGTGCGCAAGGGCATCTGTGCCGAGGGTCCTCGGACAGGGAGTACCCAAGCGGACAATGGGAGGAGTTCGGGTAGGCAACAGGACCACCTGTGCCTGGCCAAACTGCCCCCAAATGAGCCGGCTGCGCGGGGAGGGAGTCGCCACTCTCCGCAAGGTGTCAACTGACGAGAGAGCACATCGGCTGTCTGGTTCAGGACGCCTGGGATGTGTGTGGCTCGCAGGGAGCTGATCACCTGCTGACTCCAGAGGAGGAGGCGTCGGGCGAGTCATGTTAGCTGCTGTGAGTGAAGAATACGCCACAACAGCTGTGCTGTCCAACCGGACCAGCACGTGCTTCCCTGCACGAGAGGAAGTCCCTCAATGCAAGTAGCACAACCCACAACTCTAGGCAGTTGAATGCCAACGCAGGCGGGGGCCCGTCCACCGCCCCGACACTGCTTGCCCGTTGCACACGGCACCCCTTAGGGTGTGTCGGCAGAAAAGCGTGTGACCAACGCCTGCTGCCGGTGTGCCACGCTCTCCAAGGAACTTGACTCTGCCGCCAGTGTTGGAGCGGTCGTATATGCATCGACCCGAGGGGGGGCCACCCCCGCCGAGGATGCCATGAATCCCAGGAGCCTCCTGTTACAGGGGGACCGCTGACTGTCTGATCTCAGGCAGTTCAACACTGACCGGGCGCGCTAGTCCTCGCGCCCCCCCCTGGGGGTGAGCGGGGCCGCCCGTGAGGACAGAGTCGAGTTCCATACCGAGAAAGAGGATGCTCTGCACCTTGGAGAGCTTGCTCTTATCTCAGTTGACCTGTGGCCCCACCGATCTAGGTGCCGGAGCACCAGGTCCCTGTGTGTACACCACAGATCTAGAGAGTGTGTCCAAACTTGAGCCAGTCGTCGAGATAGTTAGTACCCGCACACCTCCTTCCCAACGGGGAAGGAGGGCGGCTTCCACGACCTTCGTAAAGACTCGTGGAGACAGGGACAGACCGAAGGGGAGGACCCTGTACTGATATGCCCGTCCCTCGAACGCGAACCGTCGGAACGGCCGAAGTCGAGGGAGGATCGAGACATGAAAGTACGCGTCCTTCAGGTCGATTGCCATGAACCTGTCCTGATGCCTGACGGACGCCAGGATGCGCTTCTGCGTGACCATCCTGAAAGACAGCTAGTGTAGGTGCAATGTCGAGTTTGCCGTTCACCGTCGTGCAGAGGGTGAGAGCGGCTGAGGTAACCCAGAGAGAGAGGAACTCTCCTTTTTGAGAGTAAGTGGGCGCTAGCCCCCCGGAGGGGGCCAGCAGATGGAGGGACGGGGCAGGAACCGTCCCTATCCGACCTACCAGCGCTGTGGCTGGGGTCGGGCCCAATGGTAGCCTCGATCCCCCTGATGTGATCCCATGACAGCCGCGGGCAGCGGCTGCTGATGGGGTGATGGTCTCCTCTTCGCTGTCTCCTCCAGGTCACTAGAGGGCGTTGAAGAGGACCAGGGCTGCTGGGAAGCAGACAGTGCACGGGACTCGACGGCCGAGGCGGCCGAGTTGTGGCACGGAGGACTGCTTTTTACTGTCGAGAACCCTCCAGGTGGCCGCCGCCTGCGGGCATGAGTGCACCGCGGCGGTATGCTCCACCTTGGGGACATCAACGTATCCTCTAGCTGCCTCACCCTCGAGGGAAGAGAGGGTGACAGAACTTGTTTGACGTGAACGTGCTGGAAAAGGGCGTTCCAGGTCTTACTAAGTTCTTCATGTACTTACGGTAAATGCACCATGTAACCAGCCGCGAGCGCTGGGATAGGCAGTGCGGGCACTGCAACACAATGCTCACGGCGGTCCGGGAAAGCATGGCTGACATTTCAACTTTCGCCTCTTCCTGGGGTCGACCCCCCGAGAGAGGGAGCCCGAGGAATCGTCAGAGTTGGATGGCAGTACGTCACCCCCCGATGCTGCAAGAGACATCTCATCACCACGCATCGTGTCCGAATACGTGGTTGAGGAACAAGACGGTGTGACCGTCTCCTGGGGAACGGTCAGACGAGCTAGACGAGCTGCGAACGATCCGTGAGCCAGTGGCTGGCGGATTAACGCTCAGAGTAATCCTCATATCACCCTCGCTGCTTGTCATAGCGGGCTGCAGGGCCGTAGTTCTGCCATCACGGAACGGGGAGCAAATGAGGTGGTGGCTGAGTCGCGTGGGAACACAGTCACCTGTGACGCAAAGTCTGAATCGTCAACCGCCCGCAGTGCGGGCAGGACGTAACCACAACGTCTGCCCAGCGTACTGGAAGCAGACACCGTGTCCGTCCCCCTCCTCAATGAGTGTGTTGCACTCATGAGAACAGCGGGACATGCCACGCTGGAGAAATTAGCTCTTTTAGAAAAAAACACTCGAACACTCCTGGCACTGCCGAGACACCCAGGGGAAGTCGCTGCAGGAAGGGACCGTCCGCTGCACCACGTCGTAAGATTCCAGCAGTAATTCGGCGTAGAGTTTGAAGTCTCGAAGTCGATCAGTGTGAAGGCTCCGAAGAATAAAAGGTGAATGAATGCAGCACGCCGTCTCCCTTTTATACCCGAATATCTGGGGGCGGAGTCCGGCATGCAAATTTCATTCGCCAATTTCATTGGCCTTTTCTAAACTAGTCAGAAGTTGATAGGTTCTCAAGAGCGAACCCCATCTGTCGGCTCGACACAACGTCGAGAGACCGACAGAAAGGGAACCTAGGTTTTTATTTAACACAGTGCCTAAATTAACAAAAATTAAATCGTCAGTGACTTCTGACCGTGTATATCAGCATAACAGTGATGAATTTATGAACTACTTTATAAATAAAATCCAAGATCTTAGAGAAAAAAATATAACAATGCAAACAGAAGTGAAACCCGCTGAACAAACTAACTACAGCGCCCTTAAGGAGAAAATGCAATTATTTATACCGTAGATCACGATGAGCTGTCTAAAATCATTAGATCATCTAAATCAACAACTTGCATGCTAGACCCTATACCTACAAATCCACTGAAAGAGATGCTCCCAGAAATTATAGATCCTCTTAGTATTATTAACTCATCTCTGACATTAGGACATGTGCCTAAAGCATATAAGGTGGCTGTTATAAGGCCCCTTGTCAAAAAACCCCAACTCGACCCTAGAGAACTTGGGAACCACAAGCCTATATTGAATCTACCTTTCATATCTAAAGTTCCGGAAAAAGTAGTTTCAACTCAATTATGCTCCTTCCTCCAAAGGAATGACATCAATAAAGAATTCCAGTCTGGATTTAGAGCATGTCACAGTACAGAGACTGCTTTGATCAGAGTTACAAATGATCTGCTATTGGCGTCTGACCGAGGTTGCATCTCGTTATTGGTGCTGCTAGACCTTAGAGCTGTATTCGATACCATTGACCACAGCACACTCCTACATAGACTCGAAAATTACGTCGGCATTAAAGGAATAGCTTTGAAATGGTTTAAATATTATTTATCCGACAGTTTTCAATTTGTAGCAATAAACAATGAGGTGTCACTCAAATCGCAAGTCCAGTACGGTGTACCACAGGGCTCAGTCTTAGGGCCTCTGCTCTTCGCATTATACATGCTACCTCTAGGAGATATAATAAAGTGACACGGAGATAGCTTTCACTGTTATGCTGATGATACTCAACTTTATATTTCCTCGAAGCCTCATGAAACACAGCAGTTCCATCGAATAATGGAATGCATAGTCGATATAAAAAACTGGATGAGTAACAACTTTTTATTACTGAACTCGGACAAAACGGAAGTGTTACTTATTGGACCGAAAACTGCTATAAGTAACAACCAAGAATACTGTTTAACTATTGACGGATGTTCCATAAAACCCTCGTCGTCAGCAAAGAATCTTGGCGTTCTATTCGATAGTAATCTGTCATTTTAGAGCCACGTCGCCAACACCTGTAAAATTGTATTTTTCCATTTTAAGAATATATCTAAACTAAGTCATATTAGATTAGATTCAACTTTATTGTCATTGCACATGTACAAGTACAAGGCAACAAAATGTGGCCTCTGCATTTAACCCATCCAGAGAGTAGTGAACACACGCACAGCAAGTGGTGAACACACGTACCCCCGGAGCAGTGGGCAGCTATCACTGCAGCGCCCTGGGAGCAAGTAGGGGTAAGGTGCCTTGCTCAGGGGCACCTGAGTTGTTACCCGCCGGCCCTGGGAATCGAACCGGCAACCTTCTGATCACGAGTCCGACTCTCTAACCATTAGGCCACAACTGCCCCTATACTGTAATGCACTGTGGTTCCCCTGCAGGCTTATTACAAAAACTCCAACTGGTCCAAAACGCAGCAGCTCGAGTTCTTACATGTACAAAAAAGTATGAACATAGTAGCCCGGTTCTGTCAACCTTGCACTGGTTACCTATAAAGCGTCGCGTTAACTTTAAAATCTTGCTTATTACCTATAAAGCCCTACATGGTTTAGCTCCTCAGTACTTGAGTGAACTCCTCTTGTATTACAGTCCTTCACGTGCATTACGCTCTCAGGCGTCCTGTCAGTTGGTAATACCTAGAATTTCAAAATCAAGTGCAGGTGGTAGATCCTTTTCCTATCTAGCGCCTAAACTTTGGAATAGTCTTCCCTGCTCTGTCCGGGAGGCAGACACACTCTGTCAGTTTAAATCTAGACTAAAAGACGCATCTTTTTAACCTTGCATACACTACACTTCCAATAATATAAATCCTCTGAGGGTTTAGGCTGTATTAGTTAGATCAACCGGAAGCAAAAACACAACTGATGTACTTGTTGCATCAAAGTGCAGATCAGTACTCTACTCTCAGCCAGTCTTGTCTCATTGTTCCAAGGTTACCCACAGGGAGCAGGATGTAGTTCATGCCCAGACCTGATGGTAGAGCAGAGAATGGAAAGCGGCGACGAGATGATAAAGCTGGATAAAGAAGGACGCGGTCACTTGACACGTCTTCACCACAAAATTTCAAATGCTATTAGATTATTAACGATAATCTCAAAACAATAATTTACCTTATTAGTAAATTTATTTCTTTTTATGTAGCGTTGTAATGCAAGCACTGTCGAGCTTGTGCAGAGGCAGTAGCTTTTGCCAGAAGGGAACTGGAATACCCTGGTTGGGCCTGGGCTCTCCTTTTTTCTCGATTAGAGTTTTGGGTTCCTCGCCACCGTTTGCGTACTGTTTCTTGCACCATTTGCCTGGCCGGGGGGGCTGCTTTAGAATTTTAAAGTTTTACTTAATTAATATTGCATATAGGAATTTATAGTCTGTTATATTTGACCTGTGCTTCTCTCTCCTTTATATTAAATGTGTGCTCTCACTGTGCGTGCGTGCGTGTGTGTGTGTGTGTGTGTGTGTGTGTGTGTGTGTGTGTGTGTGCGTGTGTGTGTGTGTGTGTGTGTGTGTGTGTGTGTGTGTGTGTGTGTGTGTGTGTGCGTGTGTGTGTGTGTGTGCGTGTCTGTGTCTGCATGTCTGTGTGTGTGTGTGTGCGTGTCTGTGTCTGCATGTCTGTGTGTGTCCGTACTTGTCTGTGTATGTGTGTGTGTGTTTGCACGTCTGTGTGTGTGTGTCTATGTCTATGTGTGTTAGTACGTGTACATATTGTGTGTGGAGTGTTTTGTATATTGGTATGTCTGTCTTCTGTGTTTTCACCTTTTTCTTGTTTTTACAGGTACAACTTTAATTGTTTTGCTTATAGTCAATAGGTCTCATGTACAGCTGCTTTGTATCAATGAAAACTGTAAAAAGCGCTATATAAATAAAGTTGAGTTGAGTCTTTCACCCACAAACGGACGGACTGGTGGAACGATTGAATCGCACGTTAAAGACCATGATTGTATGTTCGTGCACGAAGACGCCAAAATTTGTGACAAATGGTTGGAACCCCTCTTATTCGCTGTGCGAGAGGTCCCACAAGCCTCCACGGGGTTTTCCCCCTTTGCGCTTCTGTACGGATGTCAACCCCGAGGGGTTCTAGACGTCCTGAAAGAAACTTGGGAGGACGGACCTTCTCAAAGCAAAAACGAAATTCAGTATGTCCTGGACCTGAGAACAAAACTCCATACGCTGGGGCGGCTATCTATGGAGAATTTGTTACAGGCTCAGGACAAGCAAAGCCGGCTGTATAACAGGGGAACGAATTCACGAGAGTTTACCCCGGGAGATAAAGTGCTTGTATTACTTCCAACATCGCGTTACAAATTACTTGCAAAGTGGCAGGGTCCCTTTGAGGTCACACAGCAAGTCGGAGATCTCGATTATGAGGTTGTACGGATAGACAGGAGAGGAGCTCGTCAAATTTACCACCTCAACCTCCTTAGAAAATGGAACGAGGTGGAGTCAGTGATGCTGGTGATGCTCGTGAGTGGAGAGGATGATCTTGGGCCAGAAGTGAATAACAAGACACAATCCCTCGCTCTGACCCCGGGTGGAGATCACCTCTCACCCTCCCAGCTCACTGACGTGGCCTGGATGCAAGCTAAATTTGCGGACGTGTTTTCCTCCCTACCTGGCCGAACGAATCTCATTCAGCACTACATCGAGACGGAGCCAGGCGTGGTAATACGCAGTAGGCCATATCATTTACCTGAACACAAGAAAAAAGTGGTTCCGTTAATGCAGTGACGAATTTCGACACTTATCCAATGTCGCGAGTTGACGAATTGCTTGATCGGATGGGCACTGCTTGTTTTTAATCGACACTGGATTTAACAAAAGGATACTGGCAGATCCCCCTATCACCTGTATCTATTGAAAAAACAGCCTTCACCACGCCGTTCGGATTACACCAATTCATCACACTTTCGTTCGGATTGTTCGGGGCGCCGGCCACTTTTCAGCGCCTCATGGACCGTATCCTCCGACCCCATGCGACATATGCCGCTGCTTATCTAGATGATATTATCATCTATAGCAATGACTGACAGCGGCATATGGAGCATCTGAGGGCGGTCCTTAGATCGCTGAGGGATGCCGGCCTCACGGCCAATCCGAAGAAGTTGGGCAGGTAGAGGTCAGGTATCTGGGCTTCCACTTGGGTCACGGACAGGTGCGTCCCCAAATTAATAAGACTGCAGTGGTTGCAACCTGTCCGAGACCTAAGACCAAAAAGGAGGTGAGACAGTTCCTGGAGTTGGCGGGATGTTATAGAAGGTTTGTACCTAATTATTCGGAACTCACCAGCCCGCTGACTGATCTCACTAAAAAGGAAGCGCCAGACCCGGTCCAGTGGACGGAGCAGTGTCAGCAGGCCTTTACCCAAGTGAATGCTGCCCTGTGTGGCGGGCCGCTTTTACACTCTCCTAACTTTTCTCTCCCTTTCTTGTTGCAGACTGACGCGTCGAACAGAGGGCTGGGCACGGTCCTGTCCCAGGAGATGGAGGGGGAGGAACGGCCATAGAGAAGGAGTGTTTGGCCATCAGGTGGGCCTTCCTCACCCTCAGATATTATCTCCTGGGACAGGAATTCACCCTCTGTTTGGACCACGTGCCCCTGCAGTGGCTCCACCGCATGAAGGATATCGTTGGTATATTGATTTGCAACCATTTAAATTCAAGGTGATCCACAGGCGGGGTGCAAAGATGGCTGTGGCTGACTTCCTCTCTAGGCAAGGGTGGGGTCTGCAGACCGGATGGCTCCCCGGCCTGAGTCGGGTGGTGGGGGTATGTGGCAAGGGGGGCGTGGTTCAGCGAGGTCTAGAGCGGGAGAGAGAGCTGGGAGATGAGCGGTGAGTAAATGGGGCAAGTGCGAATGACAAACACCTGTGTCTCATTCCAGTAAATTGTGTTGGTTAGCATAAAGCCTGCGGAGAAGCAGAGTCAGATGAGAGACAGACCGGACTACTACTGGCTGCCTGAGATACTGGAATCGCTGAGAAACAGAAAGAATCTTTACCTAAGACTGTGGAGTATATGTTGATAGTTGTTGTGAGCACGAGTGGCGCAACGTCGTGTGTGACGCAAGTTTTCTAATAAAAAGAGCCAGTAATAGTCAAACCGACCCCGTCCTCTTGCTTCCTTGTCTTGAACTTGTTACATATACCCTACCACCCGCAGTAATCTGGGGTGGTGGATGAACATACCGAACAATCAAAGATAAGATCACGAAAGCCTGTATGGAAACAAGCAGGAAATGGCCACATGTGCTACCAGCCATATTGGCAGAAATGAGAATGACCCCATCCTCAATGACAAAATACTCACCATTTGAGATTTTAATGGGTAGACCTTTGCTGACCCCTTGGGTCAAAGGTCGTGCAGGCATTTCTTTCCTAGGAGACATGGAGATGATCCTGGATGACTATGTGATTTCACTTATTGATAAACTGAATTCTGTGTGTGCTGATGTTTCTCTTTCTCTCCCTATTCCGTCAGATAAGCCCACCCATAATTTTGTTCCAGGCCAACAGGTGCTGATTCGGAGTCTGAAACCTGTCGCCGTGGGGGAACCAAGATATCTGGGGACAGCTGTAGTTATCGCGGTAACGAGAACTGGAGTGCTGACGGATCATCAACCGCAGTGGATTCAAACATCCAGGCTGAAGCATCTGCCAACATCCGCATCACCAATTGACACCTTAGGGCCTAAGGTATTATATTGTATTGTCATTGTGTTGAATGTCTGTACTAGAAGCTTACAACACCAAAGAAAATTCCTTGTGTGTGCAAGCACACTTGGCAATAAAGCTCTTCTGATTCTGATTCTGATCTGAAGAAGCCTGCCCAAAGTGTGTGTCAGGGCACTGGTGAGAGGGCTTGCACCAGACAGAAGATCATTGCTTTTGTAGTGTGCGAGGGGGCCACCTGTCGGCTGAACATAGGGCCTGGGCAAATTTTGCCCCATTTATAGCTTCCCGATCAACTCTGAAGGTTCCCCTGTTACACATTTGGGTCTAAATTGTCTATTATGTCAGTCATATGTCTGGTATTGATCCTGGCCGGTGCACAAGCAATTAAATTAATAGATGAAGATGATTCATGGTTAGACCATGACGGTCCACCACATTCATATGCCACAAACATGTGGTGGAGATTGGCTAATTACACTGTAAAGTGACATGAAAGGTAATTGTTATGTATGTACTTTATTACCACATAGTTCCCGCTCTACTAGACTGGATGTAAATTCAGATGACATCAGATGACATTCCACATCTAGTTAACTTGGCATCCGGTTCCTGTCTGCATCGCTGCCGGCGGTTTGTTTGTATCACCACACTTCGCTCTAATATTAGTGTATTTTATTATCGTTACTTATCATTGTCGTTGCTAACTTATCCTGATATCTCAATAACCCTGCTTTTGTTATTTACTTGAAGATTCTAAACCAAAAGTGATAATTAACTTAACGCCGCTAGCATAGCAATAGTGTGTTAGCTTGCTTTCTGTTTACACTGTGGAATATCATCTTGCCTCTGGTTTGTCTTGTGTGCTAACTGTTTCTCTTTTTAAGCGAGTATACTACGATTCATCGAGCAACCTTGGTAAGTTGGAATTGCACTTCAAACCCAGTGAGTTACGGCTTCTATTCCTATTATTATTATTACTTGCACCTCATGTCATATGTTTAGCTTAGCCTTCTCTGTCAGCTGCGAGGGTTTTATATGCGATAACTGCAGTGAAATAGTTAGGCTGACAGAGAAGATCTTAGAATTAGAGTCTCGCATCCGATCGTTATCTGAGGATAGTAAGAGTGTAGGGACCATAGAAAACACCTTGGATGCGAGCAACATTAGCGCACACAGCTTGGTTCCGGTTGAAAATCCCCCGCAGCTGAGAAACTTCTTGACTGTGAGACGGCGTAGTCGCAGGACAAAACATCACTCGACCGTTCCGATTACAGTCTCGAAAAAGTTTGCCCCGCTCAGTGACGCACTGACTGAGAAACCTGCTGAAAGTGCCCTAGTTATCAGTGATTCTATTGTTCGGAATGTTAACATAGAGGCACCAGCCACCATAGTCCAATGTTACCGGGAGCCAGAGCGCCTGACATCAAGTCAAATTTAAATGTGCTGGCTAAGGCTAATCGTAAATTCAGTAAGATTGTTATTCACGTCGGCACAAATGATGTTCGACTCCATCAATCGGAGATCACAAAAGATAATATTAAAGAGGTGTGTTAGCTCGCAAGCATGATGTCAGACACTGTAATATTCTCTGGTCCCCTCACTGCTTATCGTGGTGATGAGATTTATAGCAGATTATCATCACTAAATGGCTGGTTGTCTGAGTGGTGCCTGCAGAATGATATAGTTTTTATTAACAACTGGAAGAGTTTTGAGGGCAGACCTGACCTGTTGAAACGAGATGGTCTCCATCCCTCCTGGGCTGGGGCTTCCATCCTGTATAGAAATATGGCAAAAAGTCTTAATAATGCTAATGCTAAAGCTTGACTCGCTGGGGCCCAGGTCAGGGAGCAGACAGAATGGCTTAACCAACTGTCTGCTTGCTGTCTCTTGTCGCAGATTACACAAAATGTACAACATGTAGTAATCCGTTCTCCCAAACATCACAAAATAGAGACTGTGTCTGTCCCCCGGATTAGCAAACATAAAATAATGCATAAACCTCTTGAAAGTAATTTAATAAATGTTAAACAAATTAAACATGAAATACAGATAATCAACTATTACGTCTGGGATTGCTAAATATTAGATCTCTCTCTAATAAAGCACTTTTTGTTAATGATATGATAACAGATCATAAAATAGACATGCTCTGTTTGACAGAAACATGGCTAAAACCAGATGATTATATTACTTTAAATGAATCTGAAGATTATTATTATAAACATGAGCCTCGTCTAAAAGGCAGAGGGGGAGGTGTCGCAGCACTTTACAATAACTCTTTTAGCATTTCCCAAAAGTCTAACTCTAAATACAATTCTTTTGAAGTCATGGTACTTCATGTTTCAACACCTAATACTAAAGATAAAACATTTTTAAAATTTATTTTAGCTATTGTATATAGGCCTCCAGGGCACCACACAGATTTTATTAAAGAATTTGTTGGGTTCTTATCAGAACTAGTACTGGCCGCAGATAGAGTCCTTGTCGTTGGTGACTTTAACATCCATGTAGATAACGATACAGATGCCTTAGGAATGGCTTTCAAAGACACTCTTAACTCCATGGGCGTTAGTCAACATGTGTCAGGACCCACTCACCTTCGTAATCATACTTTAGATTTAATACTGTTTTACGGTATAAATGTTGCCGATGTTAAAATCCTTCAGCAGAGTGAAGACATTTCGGATCATTATCTGGTATTATGTTTGCTTCACTGGCCTACGGCTGCAAATAAAACTCATTGTTACAAATATGGTAGAACAATAACTTCAACTTCAACTACCAAAGATGCGTTTCTCGATAATCTGCCCGAATTGTCTCAAATCGCTAGCATGAGAAATAACATTGAAGATCTTGACACTACCATTGAAAATTTTAATTCCACCTTCTTGGTAACGCTAGACACAGTTGATCCTCTACATTTAAAGAAGATTAAAAACGGCAGTCCCACACCGTGGTATAATGAACACACTCAGGCTCTAAAGAAAGCGACCCGAAAAATGGAGCGCAACTTTAAGAAAACTAAATTAGAGGTATTTCGTACAGCATGGAAGGATAGTATTCGAAAATACAGGAAAGCCCTAAAAACTTCTTGATCCGCCTACTTTTCATCACTAATAGAAGAAAACCAGCACAACCCAAGGTTTTTATTTAACACAGTGGCTAAATTAACAAAAAATAAATCATCAGTGACTTCTGATCCTGTATATCAGCATAGCAGTGATGAATTTATGAACTACTTCACATATAATATAATATAATATATTGGCGTCTGACCAAGGTTGTATCTTGTTATTGGTGATGCTAGACCTTAGTGCTGCATTCGATACCATTGACCACAGCACACTCCTACAGAGACTCGAAAATTACGTCGGCATTAAAGGAATAGCTTTGAAATGGTTTAAATCTTATTTATCCGACCGTTTTCAATTTGTAGCAATAAACAATGAGTTTTCACGCAAATCGCAAGTCCAGTACGGTGTACCAAAGGGCTCAGTCTTAGGGCCTCTGCTCTTCGCATTATACATGCTTCCTCTAGGAGATATAATAAAGCGACACGGAGTTAGCTTTCACTGTTATGCTGATGATACTCAACTTTATATTTCCTCGAAGCCTCATGAAACACAACAGTTCCATCGAATAATGGAATGCATACTCGATATAAAAAACTGGATGAGTAACAACGTTTTATTACTAGACTCGGACAAAACAGAAGTGTTACTTATTGGACCGAAAACTGCTATAAGTAACAACCAAGAATACTGCTTAACTATTGACGGATGTTCCATAAAACCCTCATCGTCAGCAAAGAATCTTGGCATTCTATTCGATAGTAATCTGTCATTTGAGAGCCACGTCGCCAACACCTGTAAAATTGAGTTTTTCCATTTTAAGAATATATCTAAACTACGTCATATGCTGTCAATGTCAGATGCAGAGAAGTTAATTCATGCATTCATGACATCAAGACTAGATTACTGTAATGCACTGTTAGGTGGTTGCCCTGCAGGCTTATTACAAAAACTCCAACTGGTCCAAAACACGGCAGCTCGAGTTCTTACACGTACAAAAAAGTATGAACATATTAGCCCGGTTCTGTCAACCTTGCACTGGTTACGTATAAAGCATCGCGTTAAGTTAAAAATCTTGCTTATTACCTATAAAGCCCTACTTTGTTTAGCTCCTCAGAACTTGAATGAACTCCTTTTGTATTACAGTCCTTCACGTGCATTACGCTCTCAGAAAGTTGAGTTGAGTTGAGTTGAGTTGAGTTAAAGGTGCCGAAGTTGGAATACCGTGTAGATTGTGTATTGTCTGCAGTTACCAGAGATGGCAAAAGTACACACATCTACTTAGGTAGTGGAAAAAAACACAAATTTATAATACAATTATGATGTAAGATAAGAGTGTAAAGGACAAGCGTATTGATAATAATTGTGACAGAATTCCCTTTGTCTCAAGTTCTCAACAATAATTTTAGCTATTCTTTGTGTTGCCTTCCGCCT
Source organism: Triplophysa rosa (assembly GCF_024868665.1). Classification (NCBI taxonomy): domain Eukaryota; kingdom Metazoa; phylum Chordata; class Actinopteri; order Cypriniformes; family Nemacheilidae; genus Triplophysa; species Triplophysa rosa. Next base: position 11,996,600 of record NC_079891.1, on the reverse strand, counting down.
TGGTCCGTGGCAGCTTCTTAGACTACTAGCCTATGTCTGCGATGCGTAATAGCCAGGAAATGACTGTTTGGTACTGTGATTGTCAAAACATTTTATAACAGAATTTCACTGCTTTCAATTTTAGATTAACTGTCGCCTTAAATTTTAAGCACAGACCATCCATGGACATATCATTATACAAAGGTTGTAGACACTTGGGAGATCTTGTCAAAAAGAGAAAACTGAGATATAAAGAGATAATTAATTAGGCAAGTCAATTTACTTGGTAACCATTACTGTTTTTCTCCATTGGTTAAACACATTTCTTGAAATTATGCCTCGCTTTAAAATATTAAATGTTTAGCCTCTTACATTGTTCATGTCAGTGTTGCTAGATTAGGTGGATGATTTCCAGCCCAAAGGCTCACTAAAACCTACTCACTCCAACAAAAACCAGCCCAAAATTTTAACTTCCAAAATAATGTGATAGTATTTTATTGCAATGTCAATCAACGTTGATAAGGATCGTTTTTTATTTCCTTATAATTTTAATCATGACAAGATGAAAAAATATAATAAAAATCAGGAAAATAGATCAAACAGATCAAACAAGGCAAATGCATCAAGAAAATTAGAAAATAAGACTAATAGGATATGTCCAGAAACCACTTCAAATAGCAATCAGGAAATTAGCGCATTTTTGTGCAAAAGTGCCCACTATAATTAGTTCATCGAAAGCAACGCAATGAGCAGGTATTTTTCACTCGTTCATGAACTTAACGCACACACCACGATAGCAAAAAACATGCAATTCATACATACTAATGAACAACAGCAACAATAATGCGCTTAACTTAACAAGCTGCCTTAACTTCTGACAGAACTACAGTACATCTTTCGTGAAGTATATGTTTGTAGAACATGCGAATAGCTAAATAGCTAAATTACATATTTAAAATCTGGTCCTTTCGCGCTAAAAAACCCTACCATTCACGAGTCACCACATGATGCAGAATATCACGCTCGAGATCTGAGAACAGTTACTCCGTCTTCTTTGATTTGATTGGTCACCGCTTTGCTCTGTAAACAGTAACTCCCGCCTTCTTACATTTGATTGGCTAGTGGCCACCCCACACAGCGCTTCGGCTTTTAGGCAGACCTATCATTAGGTTGAAAAAGTCACGCAATGACAAGAAATAATATTGATTGTGCATCAAATACAGATTAAAACTAAAGTAACGAGCCTGGTTTGAAAATGTAAGAAGTAGAAAGTACAGGTATTTGCGTAAAAATGTAAGAAGTGAAAGTAAAAAGTCGTCAGAAAAATAAATAGCGGAGTAAAGTACTGATACCAGAAAAATCTACTTAAGTACAGTAACAAAGTATTTGTACTTCGTTACTTCCCATCTCTGGCAGTTACTCTGCTTCTAGACGTACAGAAATGGCGCTCTCCAGTACAATGTTTCAATCCTGATAATAGTACAGATAAGTTAATCATGAGTATGGATACTGTCCCGCAAGTTGTATCTCCTATGGGGACAGTAATATCCGTGCCAAAGGGAATATGGTGTGTAGAGAGAAAGACTGGGGGAGAAAATGAACTGAAATGAAGGACAGATCCCATTGTCACACTGTAAGGAGGTGTGGAATACCTCGACGGCTGGAGGATGCTGTTTAAATAGCCTATTGGCATACATTGATGGAAATCCACAGATGAATAAAATTCAGTGTAAAGCCCAAGATAGGTTAGGATTGGATATGATGAACACACAGTTAGCTTCGAGACAAGCTAATTCCACAGCTAAAAAATATTGCTTGGAATATTGTAGGCCAAATATTCACAGCCACCTGCTCATGCCTTCAGACAAAGGCACAAGAATATCAGCCGATTGGTGGTGGTTGTGTGGACATAGAGTGTAAAAGCTGCATAGCGCTGCAAAAGAAATTGGACAGGAAGGTGTGCTTTGGTAGAACCAGCAAACACAATAATAATAGTTGGAAGTCAACCAAAATTGAGCAGAATGAAAAGAGAGTTGGCTGATAGAGGTAAAACACCAGCCATTGCTAAATCAAACCCAGTGCCTAAAGAACATAGACTATGGACAGGATGGGAAAATTTTATACACATGTAACGTGATGGCCATTCATTCCCTCAGCCATGTCTAGTACCACCCTCATGCCCTGATTTTTGTGGGTGCTTCTCCAGGGAATTAACCAGTGTACACTTGCATATTCCAGGCATAGCTGGACTGTGCATCATATGCGGCCCATATTTTTATGCCATATTTGGCTGGTTTGCTTGGCATGTATTGTCTGAAGGGACAGCGCCCACAATATGGAACCAGACATTCATCCACAGTGATGTGGGGGCCTGGATTATAAAGAAAGGGTAATCGCTGAACCCACTTGTCCCATACATCCCGTATTGCTGTGAGTTTGTCACGCTCTCGTCGGACCTGTCTTGTTTCTTTGTCATCAAAGCAAATGACACGGAAGAAAACATGGAATGTCTTTAGAGACTTTTCATGGCTGGAAAATTGACCTTCCAGTGTCAACATTCCAAAGGCTTGCTGTTGCTTCTTCTTTTGACATATACACTCCTGCCAAAATGAGCAACCCAATGTAGGCTTGCAAGTCAGTCACATCAAAGTCTTTCCAACTGTCCCCAAACACCCTCCTTCCCTCTAAGATTGGCATTTCAAGTATATCCTTTTCAATTGATGGTGTAATGAAAAGCTCAAATGCCGATTTTATATATTGGACATGGCTGACAGCATATCTGGTGGGCCCTGGAACCATTTTGAGGACATTAGCAGCACTTAGTCTACCCTGTCGTTCAAGTGGGGAGCGGATGGAAATTACTTTCCATTTTTGGAAGGTAATGTGTCTACAGGTGGTTGAGTGACAATAGGAGGTTCAACACTAGGAGACTCATTCTCATCTGAAGAGGATGCCTCATAATCAGGGTCCTCCTCAACATTATCGTCTGTCTTAGACACATTCTCCTCTATGTCACTTTCATTGTGACAAAAACTCATTGACAGAAAACATTTGCTTAGAGGCCATTTCAATTGAGAGAGCATAAAGAGAGAGCCCACAGAGCACAAAGAGAAATGGTTTAGAAGGCTTCTGTGCACGCTTTTTATGTGTTTGCTCCTCCCCTGTAAACCACAAGAATTAAGTTGTCCTCTCCCATATGGCACGGGAAATATGAAAATTCTCGCAAGAATTTAGTTTTTCCCTCACCCATGGCACGGGAAATATCAAAGTTCACATGAGAATTAGGATTCCCCCTACCCCCATGTCAGGTCAACTATCAGTGGTTCTCGCAATACTACACATGTGGGTATGCTATATTTTTTAATATTATACTGAAAATATAAAATTTTGAGGAAAATTATACAATTATATCTTGTTATAGTGTCCTCAATATCACCCAAATCAAATTTGTGTGACATTTTGAAATGTATTATGTTTTATACAGCTTAAAGAGCCTGGGGTCAAATTGACCCCAAGGAACACTGATGCTACAAAATGTGTAGAAGACATTGAAAAATCACATCATGTTAATTTTGTGTTTACTTAGTTGTTCCCATTAAATAAGTAAAAGTCATTAAATCTGAAGCGAAAAAAACTGATGTCAATCATGTATTTACAGACGTTAAACACTGAATGGGGTCAAATTGACCCCTAGGATAATAGTAGGGTTAAGAACATCACAAGAGCAGTTGTTGAGATGACAAGCCGAGAGAGGAATGGAGAAGAATGGGACTGGAGTTTGAGTTTTTCCAGCCTGTTCCGTAAAATCGAACATTGGCTAATTTTAATCTTTATAATTATTTCATGCATTCTGGTTTTGCTTTGCTTATGGCCCTGTATTATGGCTATGATTCGCTGTGAATTAAAATCATCTATAAGTGTGATTATGAAAGGTTACCATGTTGCTCAGGCAAGACCAGGGGATAAGATGACCATGAATCCGGATGTAATGTAAGGACAGAGGTAAAACATCTGCTCAGACCGGACATGGTCCTTAGATTAGGAATTTTCTTTATATTTTCCATTTTTACTTTTACTGTTTATTGTGGATGCGGAAAATTAACTGGTAAATCATAAATGTGACCCTGGACGCAACAAAACCAGTCTTAAGGGTCAATTTTTCGAAATTGAGATTTTTACATCACCTGAAAGCTGAAGAAATAAGCTTTCTATTGATATATGGTTTGTTAGTATAGGATACTATCTGGCAGAACAACAATTATTTACAAAGCTGGAATCTGAGGGTGCAAAAAAATCAAAATATTGAGAAAATCGCCTTTGAAGTTGTTAATCTGAGGCACTGTAGCAGGCCATCCACTCACAAAAATAAAGTTTTTATACATATACAGTAGGAAATTTATAAAATATCTTCATGGAACATGATCTTAATATCCTAATGATTTTTGGCAAAAAGAAAAATCGTAAATGTTTACCCATACCATGTATTTTTGCCGATTACTAAAAATTTTCCCGTGCTACTTAAGACTGGTTTTGTTGTCCAGGGTCACAAATGACTTAATGAGGGCAACTGTTAGATTTAATTTCCGCATAAATGAATACAAGCCCACAAAAAAATGAATTGTGAAGTTTTTAAGCTCACTGAATACATTGCTGGCTATATGTGGAGGAAGCGATTCCTTCTGGCTATATGTGGAGGAGGGGATTCCTTCTAAGCTAAACATTCTTTGTCTGACATGCTATACCTTATTTGGTCATTCTGTGAACCCCTGGACATATGAAACCTTCCAGATGTCTTCTGGTACCGTATATAAAGACTTGTAGTTTCTAAAATATATGAATGTAAAAGCTTGATGCCTCTCTGTGTCTTGTTTTTGTGCTCCTAGATCTGCAGAAGAATTCTCTCACAACATCCAACCTATTCCTGATTTGATTTTAATGGTGATCCAAAACACAGAAAGAAACTTAGTGTTCGAAAGGAACCTGAAGTTTAACAGTAAGCAAAAATTCTAAGAAATGGAATGTTGCCAAGACGTCCTCAGAACGTGGCCACAAAGTAATGTCACGGTGACCAAATGAAGACGAACTGGCGACGTTGTCAGAACGTACTGTGTTAGCGGGGATGTGATGCATCGGTTAATGCACACTAGGCGCCTACCAATTTATCATCAACAGAGCTGTGGATTACATCTTGCGGCAAAGAGATATATTATAACGATTTGAAATTCATTAAAAACAAATAAAATGTGACTAAATCCAACCAAGTAGCACGAGTGTGTTACCTTGTATCAGTATGATAAAGGGCCAATCTTACGCCGTTGATCGTGTTGCTCTTATCAAGAGATTACTTGATGCTTTGTCAGTAAAATCTTTCTACTACATAGATCGATTCAAACTCAGGTACGCTAGTAGACAATGCTATTTAAATCTGGTCATTTTGTAAAAGAATTAGAGCTAAAAATGATGTTGTTTGAACACTTATGAAAATTAAGCATGGTTTTACTATAGTTAAAGGGGTCATATGGCACGAACACGTGTTTTTATGTGGCTTTGGTGTGTTATAAGTTACCCATGCATGTATTAGACACGTAAAATTGCAAAAATGAACGTGTCGGAAACAAAAGATGCATTCTATCTAAAAGTGAATGTCACCCAGACCTGCCCTCGTGTAACCACACCCCCACAAATCTATGTCAGTTCGTGGTATGAGTTGACTAAGACCGCCCAAATGTATACGCAAGTAAGGTGGGCGTACCTGTCAGCACAATTGCTTTGGAACCTGATGTTCCAAATGTGGTAAGAGGCGTTACATTTCTGTCACACGCTTGCAGTATTCGACCAATCACTACGCAAATGGTTAACTGGCCAATCATAGCACAACTCGCTTTTCAGAGCAATGAGCTTTGTTAAAAATCTGCGCGTTTCAGAGAGGCAGAGCAAAGAGGAGATACAAACATACATGGTATGTGAAAAATACAGCGTTTTTGAACCTTAAATCGTGTATACACCATTGCATTACATTTAAAACAAACGATAATATTCGTTTTAGCCGTGTCATTTGACCCCTTTAAAAAAACATGGTTACTAGTTAAACCATGGTTAACACAAAATAACCATGCATTGAATATCAGTTGATTTTGCCAATGGTAAAATACACCTAAAAAGCATGTTTACTGCACTTTTAACTAAAAAAACATGGTCAATTCTCATGAGGGATATGATGATGCAACATGAGTGAGTTAAAATGTGAAAGGGTAACATTTCAGTATAGATTGCTATTCTCACTATTAAGTTATTATTAGCATGCCTACTATTGGCATATCGGCTGTTTATTCGAATTTATAAAGCACATATTCTGCATGAGCAGACTCTTCATCCCTAATCCTACCCAATACCTAAACCTAACAACTACCTTACTAACTATTAATTAGCAACAAATTAAGGATTTTTGAGGAAAAAAGTCGTACTTGATGGTTTGTTAATAGCGAGAATTGCCCCCTATACTGAAGTGTGACCTGTGAAAGTAATAATAATGCCATATTAGGCATAACAATGCCTGCCATTCTCAGTTTGTATGTTTAAGTTTCATTAAAACAGCATTGCAGAATGGAAGACCTATTACTTTTTCTGAGGGAGAGGAATATCCCAGAGTCCGCTATACAAAGACTGCAGGAAGACAAGGTAATACTGAAACAAACAAAAATAATTAGGCCTATTTAGGTTAAATTGACAGTTTGCCCAGGAATGACAATTCCAGTGATCCACTGAAGCTCACATGAAAGAGAGAGCCTGAGACAGAGAGTAATGAGAGAGAGAGAGTCCTGAAGGTTAAAGTGAGTAACAGATCTACCCAGAAAAAATGTCTTCATACAGAAGTTATTTCTCGATTTACATACATAAAATGAAAAACTGGTTAAATGGACAGTAAAGAACAGCCAAATCAACGTTTAGATTTACCAGTTATATTAGGTGCACCTATAGTAACAGTTCATCTTCTCAAACTGACACACATTTAACAAATGTATTCTAGCACAGTATTAATATTAACATACAGTATGTACAGTTTAAATGCTGGCTAGCTGTCAGCATTGCAGGAATGTAAGATTAACACTAAATCACAACTTGCAAGTGTGTAGCATCAGCACTTAATGTCTTATTAAATGCTTTCGTAATCCATTGCTGTTTGATTTGATTGTTTTATTATCTTGAGAGTATTTGTTTGGACTGCCCATGTGCAGTCTGGCTTTCAACATGATTAAATTAATATTTTTTTTACTGATGATGACAACTATCCTAACATAGGTCTTACTCAGAGAAGCTTTAATGTTTGTGTCAGGGAAAGCGGAGTGGTGGAAGAGAACCCAGATGCAGGCAAGCAGTGAAGGGGTTAACAGAATACGTTTATTAATTTAATCAAAAACACAAAACATAAACCCACGGTGGGGCAAAACAGTACAAAACCGGATAACCAACAGGACGAAGACTAACTCAAACTAAACTAAAAAATAAACAACACTAGAAACAAACTTGACTGAACACTTACTACAGGACAAGGGATACACAGCAAAACAGGAACATAGAGCACGTACTCGAAGACACCATAACAGGTAAGAACAACAAACGTAGCACATACTCGATACAATCCACAAGCACAGGACAAAGAAACAAGCGGGTATATATAGGCAAGACAAATGAGGGATAATTAACACAGGGCAGGTGTGGGTAATAAAACACTCAGGGAAAGATAACAAGGAAACGAGAGGGGCGGGGTCAATGACGAGACACTGGAGAGAACGTATATTGTTGTCAAAAGGACAATAATATGTTTCTCTCCACACATAACCAAAGGCTTTGTCATGACTCTGCTACAGGACCAAGAAAAACATGACTAAATGAAGCAGAGCCATGAGAGTTTGACTGTCTGTAAGGTATAATGAATGGTGGAAAAAATGGAAAGAGCTTGCTCACACCTCCTCTTGGACTCACATACATACATTTTAGAATTGCTTGAAATCAATCATCCTTGTAGATTGCTTTATACATGTATGTGTATATGTGTATGTATGCTAAAAATGCTTTTATTTGTAGATTGATGCCAGTTTCCTTCTGCTAATGACTGATGAACAGATGAGAAGCTATTTGCCAGACTGGCAGTGATGGGATATTGTAGGAGGCAGGAAGGTGAACCCACTTACAGGAAGTCAAAGCTGTTTGAGCGCCTTAAATCAAAATTACACAAAAGACAAAAAATGAATAATTCAGAAACTGATCAGCAAACAACTACCAAAAGGAATGTTCAGCGACAAAGAAAAGCGGAGATTGGGTGGATGCACCATGATGGAGAAGGCTTTGTTCAAATGAGAACTAAAAAAGGAGGTGGAACATGAAAGCTCAATGTGCCAAGAGACTGGAAAAAAAACTGATTGAAGAGGCAATTCGGTTATTTTTCCCAAATTGGGAAAAATTCACATGGCAGCATTTCTGAATTTGAAGCAGATCTAATGAATTATCAGGAAATGTCATTAGATGACAACAGTACAGTGGCGGAATTGTATGATGCATCAAAGCTCACCTATGATGAGGTTCTACCTCTCAACAAAAAAGAGGGGAACGGATGCTGTTGAGGAAATATCAGACACAGATTCAGAGACAGCGGAGGATACAAATAATCAGGATCAGAGTCTCCCCACTTCTTCCAGCACAATACTTCAATCTTCAGATGCCTTGGATGTTATTTTTGAGGAAAGCGTTGGATTAAGCTTAGTCAGTGATGATGTGTCTCATCTACATTCCATGGAGGATCTGAATGTTACCTAAGACCTAAATGTTTCTTTTCAGAGTTCCTCAGCAGCCTTAACAGATGCAAGTGATGTAGTGACAATATTCACCGAAGACATCATTGGGATAGATGAACAAAATTTAGACGACAACCTTTTTGCCACAAAAAAATTCTTGTTGTTCACCGTGGACAGATTTTTTCTGAATTTATTGCACTCTTCTGTGATGAAAGACTCACACACATGGAGAGTGAAGTAGAAGTCAAGCTGCTTCTCCCAAATGGGCAGTATGAGATGGGTCAGCATGCTGGTGGAGTTTTCAGAGATTGCCTATCAGAATTCTGGCATGAACATGAACAGTGCACACTCGGCAACAGCTTTAAAGTACCCTTTCTACGGCATGATTTTGGAAAGGAAAAGTGGGAAAGTGTTGGCCGAATAATATATTTTGGCTGGCAGAAAGAAAAGTATCTTCCAATAAAACTTGCACCGGTAATCTTGGAGCAAGCAATACAAGGGTATGTAAGAAGTGATCTGCTCAACAACTTTCTTCAAGTTTGAAAATTAATGTGATGTCTTAGAATGCTGCAGAACAGACTTCTACAATGTCAACCAGGAGGAATTACGAGACATCATGGACAACTACAGTTGTCGAAAAGTTCCAACTGCAGAAAACATTGAGCACATTTTGCAAGAACTGGCACATAAGACTCTATTTCAACAGCCTGCCTATGTTCTCGAACAATGGGCAAGCGTTCTTGAACCTCTGAGGAGAGACCTTGATGAAATCGAAGCAGTATATGAGGCACTACAGCCAACGGTGAAAAAAATTGTGACATCTCCAAAATTCCCCGAAGAAATGAATGCCTATCAAAAGGAAATTTCAAAGCATTTGACAATATATCTGCGGCAGTGTGACACAAAGAAACAGTCCTTGTTCCTGAGATTCTGTACAGGCTCTGATTTGTTTATAGGAAAAACGTCTTGGTTACGGATGTAACCTCGGTTCCCTGATGGAGGAAACGAGACGTTGTGTCGAACCGACAGAATGGGGTTTGTCTTGAGAACCTATCATCTTCTGAGTATTTAGAAAAGGCGAATGAAAATTGGCGAATGAAATTTGCATGCCGGGCTCCTCCCCGGATGTCCGGGTATAAGAGGGAAGCCGGCGTGCTCATTCATTCACCTTTTGTTCTTCAGAGCCTACGCATCTGATGAGCTTCTCTACGATCTGGTGATCATTCTTTCGGCTGGAATCTACGATGTGGACAGCGGATGGTCCCTTCCTGCAGTGACTATCCCCTGGGCGTCTCGGCAGTTCCGGAGGTGTTCGAGCAAATTTCCTTTTCTAAAAGAGCAAATTTCTCCAGCGTGGCATGTCCCGCTGTTCTCATGGGTGCAACACACTCATCGAGGAGGGGGACGGACACAATGCCTGCTTCCAGTACGCTGGGGCAGACGTTGTGGATACGTCCTGCCCGCACTGCGGGCGGTGACGATTCAGACGTTGCGTCACAGGTGGCTGTGTTCCCACGGGACTCAGCCACCACCTCGTTTGCTCCCCGTTCCGTGGCGGCAGGACTACGGCCCTGCCGTCCGCTACGGCAAGCAGCGAGGGTGATATGAGCATTACTGTGAGCGATAATCAGCCAGCCACGGGATCACGGACCGTTCACACCTCGTCTCTCTCGTCTGACCATTCCCCAGGAGACGGTCCGCAGTCTTATTCCTCAATCAGGTGCAACACACTCATCGAGGAAGGGGACGGACACAATGCCTGCTTCCAGTACGCTGGGGCAGACGTTGTGGATACGTCCTGACCGCACTGCGGGCGGTGACGATTCAGACGTTGCGTCACGGGTGGCTGTGTTCCTATGGGACTCAGCCACCACCTCGTTTTGCTCCCCGTTCCATGGCGGCAGGACTACGGCCCTGCCGTCCGCTACGGCAAGCAGCGAGGGTGATATGAGGATTACTGTGAGCGATAATCCGCCAGCCACTGGCTCACGGACCGTTCGCACCTCGTCTCGTTCGTCTGACCGTTCCCCAGGAGACGGTCCGCCGTCATATTCCTCAATCACGTATTCGGACACGATGCGTGATGATGAGATGTCTCTTGCAGCATCGGGGGGTGACGTACTGCCATCCGACTCCGACGATTCCACGGGCTCCCTCCCTCGGGGGGTCGAGCCCAGGAAGAAGCGGACGTCGAAATGTCAGCCATGCTTTCCCGGGCCGCCGTGAGTGTTGGGTTGCAGTGCCCGCACTGCCTTTCCCGGCGCTCGCGGCTGATTACATGGCACATCGGGTTTGAGCGTGGCTCCAAACCGCGCCCGCCCCCAGTGCCGTGTTTACCGGAAGTGCATGAGGAACTTGGTAAGACCTGGAACGCCCCTTTCCAGCATGTTTTACGTCAAACAAAGTTCAGTCACCCTCTCTTCCCTCGAGGATGAGACAGCTGGAGGATACGTTGTTGTCCCCCAGGTGGAGTATGCCGCCGCAGTGCTCGTGCCCGTAGGCGGCGGCCACCTGGGGGGGGGCTCGACCTAGACTCCCGTCCAAGGCATGTGGTGTCTCGGCATCTCTGGTGTCGAGAGCTTACATTGCGGGGGACCAAGCTGCCTCCTCTCTCCACGCTATGGCTCCTGCCAGGCCAGGGCGTTGAGAGAGCTCCACGAGGGTAAGACCGACCCAGCGCGTATGCAGGAACTCCGCGACGCCACCGACCTCGCTCTACGGGCGACCAAGGTGACCACGCGGGCCCTGGGTCGGACGATGTCCACACTTGTGGTCCATGAGAAACTCCTCTGGCCGATCCTTGCGCAGATGAGTAATGCTGAGCAGGTCCGCTTTCTCGACGCACCCGTCTCACAAGGGAGGGGGCTGGTTGGTGTTACTGTCGAGCTACGGCGGCCCCGCTCACCCCCCCGCCCGTCGGGGGGGCGAGAGACCCGCACACGGCCTCCTCCAGAGGGTTCTCGACAGTAAAGAAGCAGTCCTCCGTGCCGCGACTCGGCCGCCTCGGCCGTCGAGTCCCGTGCACTGTCTGCTTCCCAGCAGCCCTGGTCCTCTTCGACGCCCTCCAGCTCTGGCGCCCCCCACTCAGGCGGCCCCACCTGGAGGAGACAGCGAAGAGGAGACCATCGCCCCATCAGCAGCCGCGGTGAAGCGGCCCTCATTGGAAGACCTCAGGGGGATCGGGGCTACCATTGGGCCCGACCCCAGCCACATCGCTGGGAAGTCGGATAGGGATGGATCCTGCCCTGTCTCTCCAACTGCTGGCCCCCTCCGGGGGGCTAGCACCCACCTAATCTCTAAGGAGAGTTTCCTCTCTCTCTGGGTTATCACAGCCGCTCCCACCCTCTGCACGACGGTGAACGGCAAACTCGACGTTGCGTCATGGCGAAGCGCAATGTCGAGTATAAACACCAGCCCTCAGCACTCTCAGTCAGACAGTGCGTTGAGCTGCTTAGTCGCCAGGCAGGAAAAACAGCAGAGCCGATCTCCTCCCCGGGGGACCTCCCCCGGCAAGGAATCCGTACTGCTAGCCATCGAACCACCCCCCGGGGGGACGATGAAAAAGATCGTACCTTTAGTCCCCGTCTCATTTCTGGGAGCCTGTCCGGCTTCCCAGACTGTCAGGCTGGCTAGGGAAGATGATCCGTCTCGGCTACGCGATCCAGTCGCCTCACGCCCGCCAAGTTCAGCATCCGATATACCTCAGTCAGAGGCTAGGATGTTCCCGTACTTCGGGCCGAGGCCGCCACCCTTCTGGTGAAGGGAGTGATCGAGCCCGTCTCACCAGCCGAGATGTTCAGCGGGTTTTACAGCCTGTACTTCATTGTCCCCAAGAAAGGCGAGGGGTTGCGCCCTATCTTGGGTCTGTGTGTTCTGAACAGGCACCTACACAGTAGCTGCCTTTCAGGTTGATCACGCTGAAGCGCATCCTGACGTCCGTCAGGTGTCAGGACTGGTTCATGGCAATCGACCTGAAGGACGCATACTTCATGTCTCGATTCTCCCTCGACATCGGCCGTTCCTACTGTTCGCGTAGGACAAAACCCATTCTGTCGGTTCGACACAACGTCTCGTTCCCTTTTTTTCATTCTTCTGGTAATTTTATTGTATGGTGTTGGGTTGGGTATTTTGTATGCTCTGTAATATTAAGCTATAAAAATGTTTAAATGTTTATTCATAAAGAGACGTATGAAATCCTACCTAATCAAGAATATACTGTATGGGCAAAAACGTCTTGGTTACGGATGTACCCTCGGTTCTCTGATGGAGGGAACGAGACGTTGTGTCGAACCGACAGAATGGGGTTTGTCTTGAGAACCTATCATCTTCTGAGTATTTAGAAAAGGCCAATGAAAATTGGCGAATGAAATTTGCATGCCGGGCTCCTCCCCGGATGTCCGGGTATAAGAGGGAAGCCGGCGTGCTCATTCATTCACCTGTTGGTCTGAGGAGCCTAAAGCATCAGGATGCCCTGAAACTTGGCAGGCGTGAGGCGACTGGATCGCGTAGCCGAGACGGATCGTCTTCCCTAGCCAGCCTGACAGTCTGGGAAGCCGGCAGGCTCCCAGAATGAGACAGGGGGACTAAAGGTACGATCTTTTTCATCGTACCCCCGGGGGGTGGTTCGATGGCTAGCAGTACGGATTCCTTGCCGGGGGAGGTCCCCCGGGGAGGAGATCGGCTCTGCTGTTTTTCCTGCCTGGTGACTGCGTAGCTCGACTCACTGTCTGACTGAGAGTGCTGAGGGCTGGTGTTTATACTCGACATTGCGCTTCGCCATGACGCAACGTCGAGTTTGCCGTTCACCATCGTGCAGAGGGTGGGAGCGGCTGTGATAACCCAGAGAGAGAGGAATCTCTCTTTTTTGAGAGTAAGTGGGCGCTAGCCCCCCGGAGGGGGCCAGCAGATGGAGAGACGGTTCGCCGCAGCTGCTGATGGGGTGATGGTCTCCTCTTCGCTGTCTCCTCCAGGAGGGGCGCCTGAGTGGGGGGCGCCAGAGCTGGAGCGCGTCGAAGAGGACCAGGGCTGCTGGGAAGCAGACAGTGCACGGGACTCGACGGCCGGGGCGGCCCGAGATGCCGAGACCCCACATGCTTTGGACGGGAGTCTAGGTCGAGCCCCATCCACAGGTGGCCGCCACCTACGGGCACGAGTGCACCGCGGCGGCATACTCCACCTGGGGGACATCGACGTATCCTCTAGCTGTCCCAACCTCGAGGGAAGAGAGGGTGACAGAACTTTGTTTGACGTGAAACGTGCCGGAAAGGGGGCATTTCCAGGTCTTACTAAGTTCCTCATGCACTTCCGGTAAACACGGCACTGAGGGCGGGCACTGCAACCCAACACTCACGGCGGCCCGGGAAAGCATGGCTGACATTTCGACGTCTGCTTCTTCCTGGGCTCGACCCCCCGAGGGAGGGAGCCCGAGGAATCGTCGGAGTCGGATGGCAGCACATCACCCCCCGATGCTGCAAGTCCTGCCGCCACGGAACGGGGAGCAAACGAGGTGGTGGCTGAGACCCGTGGGAACACAGCCACCCGTGACGCAACGTCTGAATCATCACCGTCCGCAGTGCGGGCTAGACGTAAGACGTATCCACAACGTCTGCCCCAGCGTACTGGAAGCAGGCATCATGTTCGTCCCCCTCCTCGATGAGTGTGTTGCACCCATGAGAACAGCGGGACAAGCCACGCTGGAGAAATTTGCTCTTTTAAAAAAGGAAATTTGCTCGAACACCTCCGGAACTGCCGAGACGCCCAGGGGAGAGTCACTGCAGGAAGGGACCGTACGCTGTACCACGTCGAAGATTCCAGCAGCAAAATGATCAATAAAGATCATAGAGAAGCTCATCAGATGCGTAGGCTCTGAAGAACAAAAGGTGAATGAATGAGCACGCCGGCTTCCCTCTTATACCCGGACATCTGGGGAGGAGTCTGGCATGCAAATTTCATTCGCCAATTTTCATTGGCCTTTTCTAAATACTCAGAAGATGATAGGTTCTCAAGACAAACCCCATTCTGTCGGTTCGACACAACATCGAGAGACCGACAGAAAGGGAACTATGTTTATCAGTTAAGTAGTGTAACGGTAGCCGTCCAAAATAACATTAACGTTAAAGGCGAATATCAAACTCGGTTCTCCCGTGTAATGTTGCCTGTCTCTATCCACTAACCCATGAGGTCTACTGGGGAAAATACATTCACAGCAAAAGAAATACGAAATTATATCAGATTTACTGTCAAGTTTAATTGTTCGGGCGCCAGACAGGAGTACGCCTGTCAAAATATAAATAAACCCAGGATAGCATAACACACACCACCTGTTACATATAATGAATAATAAATTCACAAGTTTGAAAGTTCTCCTTCCCTACACTGTTTAATAAAAAAATAAAAAATAAAAAACATTCACATCCCTTCAAAACAGATCGAAAGAAAAAAAAATCCCATCTAACATCGCGACTCCGCCAGCCAAACAAAGAAAATATGTGACCCTGGTTCACAAAACCAGTCTTAAGTAGCACAGGAACATTTTAGTAAAAGACAAAAAGCATTGTGTGGGTCAAAATTATCGATTTTTCTTTTATGCCAAAAATCATTAGGATATTAAGTAAAGATCTTGTTCCATGAAGATTTTTTATAAATTTCCTGCCTTAAATATATAAAAACTTTATTTTTGTGAGTGGATGGTCTGCCACAGTGCCCCTGATTAACAACTTCAAAAGCAATTTTCTCAATATTTAGATTTTTTTTAACTCTCAGATTCCAGAGTTTTAAATGGTTGTATCTCAGCCAGATATTGTCCTACTCTAACAACTCATATATCTATAGAAAGTTTATTTATTCAGCTTTCATATTATGTAAAAATCTCAATATCAAAAAATTGACCCATAAGACTGGTTTTGTTGTCCAGGGTCACATATATACAGTACTCTTCAGATCCACATGAGGGTGGCAACGTAGGTCCGAATTTTTTAACCCCACGTCACGTTTATCACACAGTTGGGAGTACTTAGTTTCGTACTTCCGTACTTATTAAATGTCCATATATAGAGTCCATAAATGAAACCCCACAAAAAAGCAGTTGCTCTTCAGTAGAACGAAGAGAACAAAAAAACCTAGAAACAAAACCGAAATACATGTAAGTAACAGTAAACTTGAAAAGGGTGTTTTGAAAATCAGTGTTTGACTACTGTAGGGACCCCCAAAATAGGCCTATGCCTTGTTTAATATGCTTTGTGAAAATATTCAAATGTATTTTCTTTTCTTTACTTATTATGTTATTATTTAATAGAAAAACGTGATGTTTACTCTCTCTGTTTTGTTCATATCCAATGAGAAAGTGTGTTCAATACAGGTGTGCTATTGCGGGCCAATGACTGTTAAGATTAAAAACTGCATGATAATGAGAGTCAAGCAACGAAGCAAAAAATGGCATCGCATATGGCAAGGGGTGAGCGTGCGCTGTAGCAAGAGTGTCATCATTTAGGTGACTACCATATGTAATATAAGGGCCGAGGTGTAGATAAACAACTCTTGTTGGGGTTCTTTTGCTCTTTAAAGTGCATCTCGTTTTTGTTATTCTTCGCAATACAGTGATTCATTACCCGGAGTCCAGTCGTGCGCGATGTTAGCTTAGCTGCTAGCAAGACAATCGCAGTTATGGACAGTGACTGCTTTTATGAAGGTGTTGACTGCTTGTGAGGGACGACGGATTTTGTTTGGGACCCGACAGATCGTGTGTTCGTCATGGGAAGTGGTCGACAGGATTCACCGTGTGTCAAAAGCTGCATTTGAAGAGAAGCTGAATGTCTGTGGCATGAGTGATCTTCATATTGGTTCTGATTCATCGGACAGACGTAAGTGAGTTCTTTTCCATGACTGTTGATCGTGTGGGATTACTTTGAATTCATTGAGTGTTAATGTGCACCAACGAACTGGGCCCCGACGGTAGCAAGCGATCGCTTATTGGACAGAGTCACTCGCGTAATGTTACATTTGAACTGTTCGATGGATTTGCACGTATTTGGACTGAATGAGACCTCCAAAAAGATGTGAACACTATACAGAAAGAATGTGAGTGTTTTGAGCCGAATGTTTTCATGTATAACTGATCTTGAAAGTGTTGTTGTTTATTACTGTATGTGGTTCTAGTGCTTTATCACAGCACTTTTGTTTTTTTCCATTGTCATTTCATATTATGATTGAGTTATAGAAGACTGAGTTCTAAAGAGGGGAATAAGAAATATTCAAAGGAAAAGGAGGTTAATACGTTAATACAAAAACATAATAAAATAAATATTTGTCATTCTTTTCCTCCTTAACACTGGCGTTGCTGTATTTTTTTAGTCTTATAAGTAATTTGTTACAGCAGGGGAAACAATTTCCAGCAAATTGGAAAAAGATCTAAAGGGAAAAATACCGGCCTAATTCACCATCTACTTGCCGGGAACCTAGGGTTTTTTTGTTTAGGAAATATTAAATTAACTCCTTAGGGTTAAGAGAAGGGTTACACTACCGTGTGAGTCTAAGCGTGTGTGTGCTAAAATGTTGATGTGGGAGAAAGTTTTCGTCACTGACCCAAGTTTAGCAGATTGTGATTTGGAGGGTGAGACGGAGGATCGCCATTAGACTCCCCGAAAATCCTATGCTCTGCCGCTTTCCACTATAGACGGCTGTGCAGATGGTGCGTGAAACTCTGCTAACCCACAGATAAAAGCGCGCATGGATGCTTCCTTCAGGGCAGGGACACGAGTCCATGAATCCAGTAAATCCACGTTAAAGTTCTCAACACTCTCCCACGAGACCGCGTTCACTTGGGTTCTCTCTCACATTCTCTTTCCGGCCTTCCTCCGGTGCATTGGCCTTACCCTTAAATCGGCTTGGTTCCTTAATTGATGCACACACCTCTCCTTACGTCATCGAATTTAAAGTACCAGTACCTGTCAAAGTCGTGTTAAGGTTTTTTCATTCTGCCACACTCTCCCCCCTTGCTGAAACAACCTATGGTTGTTCAAGGAGCTCAGAAACCCAGGAATTCTTCTTCGTCTGAAGTATCTTGAAAAAGGTCTTGGCATTCTCTTTTCTCTTGGTCCTCCAGTTCCTCAGCAGTGGGATAACACATTTTAAGATTGCACACATGTGCGGTGCGCACATCTTCCCCTGTGTTTTCTAGTGCTATACGATAGTTCACAGGTCCCAGTTGTCTTATAACACGGTAAGGTCCTTTCCTTTTGGGTGCTAATTTGGCACTAAACTTGTGTTGTGCACTGGATTGAGGAAAATTGCGGAGCCATACTCTGTCTTTATTCTTGAACGTGATGTCTTGTCTTTTTTTGTTGTAGTTGCGCAGTTGGTGGTGCTGGGCTTTTCTAATGCTCTCTCTGGCTTGGGATTGCAAATGCTTAAGTTGAGTAATCACATCGTAACAAGCGTCATCAGGAGTGAGGCTTTTTCCATGAAGAGTTTTGTGGTACATTTTGTCTTCCATAACTTCATATTGATCCATTTGTGGAAATTTCTTGGCGGCTACTGCGTGAAATAGTTTAGTTAATTTGGCATCTTTATGCTGTTCCTCCCATATGACATCATCTGTCACTGGAAGCTCAGATTGATTGTCTGTCTTTGGTTTGGTGTACAAGGTACACTTTAGGGTGGTGGGAGACCTGGACAAAGCATCGGGTGCTACATTCAGTTTTCCTCTGTGATATTCAATGACAAAATCGAATTTCTGGAGTCTCAAAACCCATCGAATTAGACGGCTGTTGGCTTTTGTGGAACCCATGACCCATTGCAGGGCAGCATGATCGGTGACAACTGTGACAATTTTGTGTTCAAGGTAATGTTGCCACTTTTCCAATGCCCACACAACTGCCAGACACTCCTTTTCTGTAGCACTATAGTTAATCTCAGCTCTACTCAAACTTCTGCTGGCATATGCAATGACTTCTTCTCTGTTAGGATCGTTACGCTGTAGGAGAATGGCCCCTAGTCCAGCGTCACTGGCATCCGTATATACAATGAACAGAACCTGAAGGTTAGGGTGGCCAAGAATGGGTGGGGTGATGAGGTGTGTTTTCAGCTGATCAAATGCTTGCTGACATGATGTTGTCCATTTAAACACTTGGCCTTTCTTCTTCAGTGTGTTGAGAGGCTCAGCTGTTTTGGAGAAATTGGGCACAAATCTGTGGTACCAGCCTGCCAATCCCAGAAAACACTGAACTTCCTTCAAGTTGCTGGGGACAGGAAAAGAATATATGGCCTCAACTTTACTTGGATCGGCAGTGATGCCCTTAGTGCTGACCACATGACCCAAAAAGGTCATTTCTGAAATGCAAAAGTTGCACTTTTTCAGGTTAATGGACAATCCGGCAGTTTCTAGTCTCAAAAGTACTGTTTGGAGATCATGGAGGTGTTGAGTCACTGTGGGGGAGTAGATAATAATGTCATCGATGTAGACAAAGCATATCTTACTTCTGAGTTCTCCAAGAACTGTCTCCATTAGCCTCTGGAATGTAGCGTGTGCATTTTTTAAACCAAAGGGCATTACATTGAATTGATAAAGGCCAGAGGACAGAATGAAAGCAGTCTTTGCCTTACTCTCAGGGTCCATTGCCATTTGCCAGTATCCACTATTGAGATCAAGTGTGGTGAAAATGGCAGCTCCAGAAAGTGATTCAAGAATTTCCGAAATATTTGGTAGTGGAAAAGCATCATTTTCTGTTATTGCGTTGACTTTACGGTCTAACTTTTCTCTAACTGTTCTTCCATTGCTTGTTGTTTCACAGGGTTTAAACGATACGGCTGTTGCTTGATTGGAGCTTGACATGTAGTATAGATACAATGTTGCAAGACATTAGTTCTTCCCATTTGGTGAGTACAAACTTTTGAATGGCTTTCTAGGATTTGTGCAAGTTGTTGCTTTTCATCTCGATGTAGATGTGCTTGATTTACAGCATCTCGGATTAATGTTTCATCATCCACATCTTCAGTTTGTAGCAAAGTCAATGATGATTGAGGAGGTGGAATAGCACTTAACAAAGTTATCTGCATTTCCTTGGTCGGTTTCCCCCTTTTCTTGTGAGTTGCATTTCCAAGAGGTTCACTGGCATTCCCAGGTTGAAATGGATATTCTTTAGCTGGATCAGATTTAAAGGAATATTTTTGTTCACTGACATCTATTCGTAGACCACTAAAGAAGATGAAATCCAATCCCAGGATTACGGCATAGGCAAGGGCTTCAGAAGCGAGAATAACGGTAGGTAATGTAACAGCTTTATCGTGCAGTTGAACAGTGGCGTTTATCCATCCTAAAGGAGTCTCAGCCTTTCCATTTGCTAAGTAAAGGGGTCCACAAGCCCATGGTTGTAGCTGATCCATAGATGAGATGTGTTTTAAAAGACTGTGATGAATCAGTGTGTAGCTTGCTCCTGTGTCCATAATAGCTTTTCCCATCCAGGTAGCGATACGAATTGGTACAACTAATTGCTGTGGAACTGTCATTGGTGTATTTTCTCCTGAGGTTGCGGTAGTAGAGTTTTTCTGGGTTTTTGTCGGATGTTGGTGCATTACGGATGAAGCAGTTACAGTATTATTGATAAATCGACCCCCTATTTTCCCAGAATGAGGTGAATATCTCATAGCATCCCAGCATCTCGATTGGGTATAGTTTTCTGTATTATGCTTTGTTGTTTGACATTCACACGGCTTTCGTACTGAAGCTGTTGTTCATGATCGTTCTCTAGTTGATGCCCCAGCTTGACCAATTCTTCTACATTATTCACTCGACCACGTTAACTGGCTTGCAAGGTAAGGTTTAATATTTTTCAGAATCATCTTCACAATTTCATATTCAGTAAAGCTGTTTTTCCATCTCTTGCACAATGCACGGTATGTAAATGCAAAGTCTCGAATTGGTTCTCTCTTGCCTTGAATTCTAGTGCGGACGCGTTCAGCCAACTCGTCCTCATAATCCTCAGACAGGAAAGCAGAAAGGAATGCAATCTCAAATTCAGTCCACGTAGTTATACTAGAGCGACTGACTTCCCACCAATCTCATGCCGTTCCATGCAACACAGTGCGGAAGGTAGCCATGAGGTCCGAGTCTGACAATGGATGAAGAGCCAGAAAATCTTGACACTTTGTTAGATACAGTAAAGGGTCAGTATCGTCAATTGGTCATCCGAAAGTGGGAAAGGCTAACTTAATGTGGTCACTTTTAGTTATGGGCATTGCTACAGGGCTTGGACTAGTTTCTATGGTCACAGGAACTGAGGTTTTAGTATCCCGAGTATAACACAAAGGGATTTGCGTTTATAATTCCACAGTTTCTTTATGGGAAAGCTGAACTTCATTCTTTAACTCTGCTACACTGATATAGCACTTGTCCATTTTGGTTACACATTCTTCAATTTTTTGAGCTAGCTGATCTCGGCTTTTCAGTTGTGTGTGCTTTATAGTTTGGATATCCTGTTGTACCTCAACCTGGAGCTGTTCCACCATGAACTTAACCTGAGAGGTAATCGTTGATTCTCGGTTTTGCAATTCCTCTGTAATCAACAATTTCACAGCCTTAAGAAATTGATCGGCTCCAGACGTCTCTTGTTGTTTAGCAGTGGTCATCAGGGTGATGACTTGTTGCTGGTTTTTCTCCACATGTGCAGCAAGTTTTGTGATCTGATGCTTATGGTAGGAAGAAGAGGCCTTCATTTCCTGGGTAAGTTCTCTTATAACCGTCTCATGACTTTTCAGGGTCTCATGCAAATTATCCCAATTCATCTGTACTTGATCTGTCAAACGTTGTGGAATTTCCCTTCCAGGGGTCGGAAGGACACCAGGCAGGTCATGCTGAACTATTGCAGAAAGAGAAGAGGTTGCTTCGGCGCATGGATGCTTCCTTCAGGGCAGGGACACGAGTCCATGAATCCAGTAAATCCACTTTAAAGTTCTCGACACTCTCCCACGAGACCGCGTTCACTCTCACATTCTCTTTCTGGCCTTCCTCCGGTGCATTGGCCCTACCCTTAAATCGGCTTGGTTCCTTAATTGATGCACACACCTCTCCTTACGTCATCGAATTTAAAGTACCAGTACCTGTCAAAGTCGTGTTAAGGTTTTTTCATTCTGCCACAGTAGGTATAGTATAGTAATGGAAACTGAAATTAGATTGCCTCCACTGGTCTGAGGTTACTTGGAGAGAAAGAAGCCTGGCTGTAATTTAACTCCATGAGGTGAAAATTAAATGTCAATTTGAAATTTGCCTAATATTGCCTATACAGTGAATACTGTACATTGTTTTGGCTATAATCTAGTCATCCATTTCCAGTCCATGAAGAATCAGTTGACGAAGTCTCAGGTAAAGGTCCGTAATTTCATGAACATCATTTGTCATGACAAGGTTATGTTCAGCCATCAGTTCCACACAAAGTTGAAAGACATCCCCTCATCACAAGGGTAGTCTTTAGATATACAGTCTTCTCTGCAAATGCTCTGTTTTGTTTGATCAACTGGATGCAAGAAATTCTGCACTCCATATAAATTGGGAACATCAAACATGATTGAAGGTCGACCACTGGGAGCACGTGGGTTGTGGGTCGGCCTTATCCTGTGGCAATTTCTAGCACTGACTGTTTCATCAAGCTCCTCCTTCCTAAAGGAAGTAAATAAATTTACATTATTTAAAAAAATTACATTATTTTTTAAAAATTATTATTTTTAATAATTTTTTTATAATATTTTTACTATTTATTTTAAAATATTGTTTTACTAGAATACTTTTAAATTAAAATCTAAGATCACTACTCTGGAAGTGAACTAAATGTGATACTGTACCTGAATAAAATGTTGAAAGCAAAACTGAATTATAGATTTGTCAACAAAGCTGTCAACAAAGTATCCATCTTCTTAAAATTGTTCAAAATGATCCATCCAAAATTGAATGCATTGGCTTCTCAGCGTTGACCACCATCGTTCAATTCTTTGATTTCCAGTGCTTGGACCAAGTGTGACATTCTGCATTTGCAGCTTCTCTGAAAAATATCTGTATTTCTGCTATATGATCATTTTCAGTTCCACGGTCAGCTCGGATTCTTTGCAGGCAGCCATTATTTTCAACAACAGCGTTTACGAAATAACCGGCAATTACCCGTTTATACATAATCCGTAAGGTTTTAGATTGTCATAACCGTCAATATGCCAAACATAATTTCGACCAGACGACCACGCTAACGAAGATCCACCCCTTGTCCATCTAACAGGCACATCAACTGGCGGACAGTTTCTCTGTCCGTGATAATCCCAGACATCCAGAATTTTTGATGCATCCATCGCTAGCCATGTTGACCTCCAGATGTTTACAGCTGTTGCTGAATAAAAGATGCCTATTCGGCAAACATCTGTTTTATTGCATCTCCGCCACAACCGAATCCTTCGTAACATCCAGAGGCTTAGTTTTATATTGTGTGACTCTTCCAATAAAATCAAGATTTCTCTGTTTGTGAAACCACAATGAAAATAATCCTCTATAATATTATCCATTCCATTCCGCAAGTTTGACAATAAGTAGGTAAGCCTGGTGTGCATTAACCGACGCATCACATGGCTCGCCATCAAGTGGATGTGACAGAATAACATCTTGGTTACGGATGTAACCTCAGTTCCCTGATGGGAGGGAATGAGACGTTGTGTCGAACCGACAGATTGGGGTTTGTCTTGAGAACCTATCATCTTCTGAGTATTTAGAAAAGGCCAATGAAAATTGGCGAATGAAATTTGCATGCTGGACTCCTCCCCGGATGTCTGGGTATAAGAGGGAAGCCGGCGTGCTCATTCATTCACCTTTTGGTCTGAGGAGCCGAAGCATCCCCCCGACCGCTGGGGTGGGCGGCCAGCGTTGTGGCATAAAGGACACATCAACTCATTCCCTCCATCAGGGCACTGAGGTTACATCCGTAACCAAGACATTCCCTTTCTGTCGGTCTCTCGACGTTGTGTCGAACCGACAGATTGGGGTTCCTATGGAAAACGCCACAGCGCTGAGCCGCGTCACAATCTCTAGCGGAGCGACGCTGACTGGCCTGGGCGAGTGAGCACGAAATTGTAACCCTCCAGCGGAGAGGTAGGTGGTCCCAGAGCTTTTGCAAAAAGTTGGGAAGCCCCTGCCACTGGCCGTCACGGGCATAGGCCTAGTTCTCTAACAGCGAGAAGCCGCCCGGCACCGTAAGGGACACTGGGTAAGCATTATTCCCCCTGGGGGAAAAACGCTGCAGAGACCACTACCTAAGGAGTAGTGGAGACACCACATGGACTCGCCATCGGGGGAGACTCGTGGGAATGTGCGGACTAAGGAGTTAACCGCAAAGTGGGAGTCCACCCAGGGAGGTCATGGGTTGCCGGGGTGGGAACCATTCATGAGGATACGTCAGACGGAACAGCCCACGGAGGGGGGATTACCACTTCTGGAGCACTAGGTCCGGTTAGAGCTATGCAGGTGGCTCAAATGTTCCCCGGCCTAAAGGGGCAGTACTGCTTTGCCCAGCCTGCCCCCAGGAAGATGCTTAGTGATGGATGGAATGCCTATTTTTACCCGAGGGGAAAGAAGGGAGGCGAAAAAGCCGCAGCTCCCCCCAGAGGGGAAGGGCTTTTGCAGGCGTACGCCCTACCAGCTGCCGTTCCTACCTGTTGCCCTGCAGGACGCGGGCTGACACCGTTTCCACACGGAGGTTGTAGAGACTCGCGAAGGTATTGGGCATAGCCCAACCCGCAGCTCTGCAAATGTCTGCCAGAGAGGCGCCCTGAGCCAGTGCCCACGAGGAGGCCACACCCCAAGTGGAATGTGCCCTCACTCCTAAGGGGCAGGGGCGATCTTGTGATTGGTATGCTATGGCGATGGCATCCACGATCCAGTGCGCCAGTCTCTGTTTGGAGACAGCCCTCCCCATCTGCTGACCTCCAAAACAGACAAAGAGCTGCTCAGAGCTTCTAAAGCTCTGCGTGCGGCCCAAGTAGAGGCGCAGTGCGCATACTGGACACAACACAGATGGGGTTGGGTCTTCCTCCCCAGTGGAGAGCGCCTGCAAGTTCACCACGTGGTCCCGGAAAGGAGTGGTGGGAACCTTGGGCACGTATCCGGGCCCTGGTCTCAGGATAATGTGAGAGTCTCCAGGTCCGAATTCTAGGCAACCCGAGGACACAGAGAATGCTTGTAAGTCCCCTACCCTCTTGATAGAGGCAAGCGCCAGCGGGAGGGCCGTCTTTATCGTAAGACGAGAAAGATCGGCCTCTCCCAGGGGCTCGAAGGGGGGCCTCTGGAGGCCCGCCAGGACCACTTTGAGGTCCCAAGAGGGTACGGGCGCGGGCGAGGTGGATTCAAGCCCCTCAGGAACCTCGTGACCAGGTCGTGCTGTCCTAGAGACTTGCCAGCAACTGGGTCGTGATGTGCGGCAATTGCGGCAACATACACTTTCAGTGTGGAAGGGGAGAGGTTTTTCTCGAGTCTCTCCTGTAGACAAGACAGTACGTACCTGATCGAGCATCTCTGTGGGTCTTCTCTGCGAGAAGAGCACCAGGACGAGAAGAGGCGCCACTTGAAGGCGTACAGCCTCCTAGTGGCCGGGGCCCTGGCCTGATTGAGGGTTTCTACCACCGCCGGGGGTAAGTCGCTCAGGATCTCCTCGTCCCGTCTAGTGACCAGACATGGAGGTTCCAGAGGTCTGGCCTGGGATGCCACCACGTGCCCTTTCCCTGAGAAAGAAGATCCTTCCTCAGGGGAATCGGCCAGGGGGAGTTGTTTTCAGAAGCATCAGCTCTGAGAACCAAGTCCGGTTGGGCCAGTAAGGCACAACTAGTAGCACTTGATGCTCCTCTTCCCTGACCTTGCACAGGGTCTGTGCAATGAGGCTCACTGGGGGGGAAGGCGTACTTCCTCTTGTCCTGCGGCCAGCTGTGCGAAAGGGCATCCGTGCCGAGGGGACCGTCGGTCAGGCAGTACCAAAGCGGACAATGGGTGGAGTCCAGGGAGGCAAACAGGTCCACCTGCGCCCAGCCGAACTGCTACCATATGAGCTGGACCGTGTGGGGGTGGAGTCGCCACTCTCAGCGAGGCGTCAGTTGACGAGAGAGCATGTCTGCTGTCTGGTTCAGGTCGCCCGGGATGTGTATGGCTCGCAGCGAGCTGATCACCTGCTGACTCCAGAGGAGGAGGCGGCGTCGGGCGAGTCGTGATAGCTGCCGTGAGCGAATGCCACCCTGGTGGTTGATATACGCCACGGCAGCTGTGCTGTCCGACCTGACCAGCACGTGCTTGCCCTGCACGAGAGGTTGGAACCTCTTTAGTGCAAGTAGCACAGCCCACAACTCCAGGCAGTTGATCTGCCAACGCAGGCGGGGGCCCGTCCACCGCCCCAAAACTGCGTGCCCGTTGCACACTGCATACTGCACCCCAACCCTGCAGGGAGGCATCCGTTGTGACCACGACATGCCTTGACACCTGTCCTAAGTGGACCCCTGCCCGTAGGAAGGCCGTAGACGACCAGGGGGTCAGGGTGCGCCGGCAGAGGGGCGTAATGACCATACGCCACCTGCCAGTGTGCCACGCTCTCCAGGGAACCCGACTCTGTAGCCAGTGTTGGAGTGGCCGCATGTGCATCAACCCGAGGGGGACCACCCCCGCCGAGAATGCCATGTGTCCAAGTAGCCTCTGAAATTGTTTCAGGGGGACCGCTGGCTGCCTGAAGTGCCTCAGGCAGTCTAACACTGACTGGGCGCGCTCTGAAGTCAGTCGCGCTGTCATGGAGACAGAGTCGAGTTCCATACCAAGAAAAGAGATGCTCTGCGCAGGGGAGAGCTTGCTCTTTTCCCAGTTGACCTGTAGCCCCAACTGATCTAGGTGCCGGAGCACCAGGTCCCTGTGTGTACACAACAGATCTCGTGAGTTAGTCGAGATGAGCCAGTCGTCAAGATAGTTTAGTACCCGCACACCTCCCTCCCTGAGGGGAAGGAGGGCGCCTTCCACGACCTTCGTAAAGACCCGTGGAGACAGGGACAGACCGAAGGGGAGGACCCTGTACTGATATGCCCGGCCCTCGAACGCGAACCATAGGAACGGCCGATGTCGAGGGAGGATCGAGACATGAAAGTACTCGTCCTTTAGGTCGATTGCCATGAACCAGTCCTGTCACCTGACAGACGTCAGGATGCGCTTCTGCGTGATCATCCTGAAAGGCAGCTTGTGTAGGTGCCTGTTCAGAACACGCAGATCCAAGATAGAGCGCAACCCCCCACCGTTCTTGGGGACAATGAAGTACGGATTGTAAAACCCGTTGAACATCTCGGCTGGAGGGACGGGCTCGATCGCTCCCTTCGCCCGAAGTACGGGAGCATCCTTGCCTCTGACTGAGGTGTAAAGGATGCCCCGAAACTTGGGCGGGCGTGTAGCGAACTGAATCGCGTAGCCGAGACGGATCGTCTTCCTTAGCCAGCCTGACAGTCTGGAAAGTCGAAGCCAGGCTCCCAGAACCCGTGACGGGGGACTAGAGGTTCGATCTTCTTCATCGTCCCCCCGGAGGGTGGTTTGATGGCTAGCAGTACGGATTCCTTGCCGGGGGAGGACCCCCGGGGAGGAAATCAGCACTGCTGTTTTTCCTGCCTGGCGATTGCACAGCTCAACGCACTGTCTGACTGAGAGTGCTGAGGGCTGGTGTTTATACTCGACATTGCGATTCGCCATGACGCAACGTCGAGTTGTTGTCCACCGTCGTGCCGAGGGTGGGAGCGGCTGTGATAACCCAGAGAGAGAGGAAGCTCTTTTTGTAAGTGGCCGCTAGTTCCCCGGAGGGGGCCAGCAGATGGTGAGACGGGGCAGGAACCGTCCCTATCCGACCCAGCGGTGAAGTGGCTGGGGTCGGGCACGATGGTAACCTCGATCTCCCTGGGGTCTGTCCGTCAGGGCCGCTTCTGCTTCCTCGACGGCTGCTGACGGGGAGGCGGTTTCCTCTTCGACGTCCTTTTCTGGGAGGCAGCCTGGGAAGGGGGCACTGGAGCCGGAGCTGAAGTGGCCTGGAGGCGGCCCAGTCGCGGCGGGGCAGGATATGCTTAATGGTCTCCATCTGCTTCTTCACCATCGAGAACTGCTGGGAGAAGTCCTCAACGGTGTCACCAAACAGCCCACCCTGCGAGATGGGGGCGTCAAGAAAGCGAACCTTCTCGGCATCCCGCATCTGCGCAAGGTTAAGCCAGAGGTGTCTCTCCTGGACATGGTGGACATCGCCTGACCCAGGGCCCGTGCCCTCACCTTAGTCGCCCGTAGAGCGAGATCGGTGGCGGTACAGAGTTCCTGCGTCACCGCTGAGTCGGTCTAACCCTCGTGGAGCTCCTTCAATGCCTTGGCCTGGTGGACCTGCAGGATGGCCATGGCGTTGAGGGAGGAGGCAGCCTGGCCCGCGGCAGTTTAAGCCTTCGACACCAGAGATGCCGAAAACTTACACGCCTTGGACGGGAGTCTAGGCCGAGCCCTCCAGGTGGCCGCCGTCTGCGGGCACAGGTGCACCGCGACAGCATGCTCCATCTGGGGAATCTCGACATGGCCCCTGGCTGCCCCACCATCGAGGAAAGGGCGACAGAGCCTTTCTGACTGGAACGGGCTGTGAGGGGCGCGTTCCAAGTCTTACTGAGCTCCTCATGTACCTCCGGGAAGAACGGGACCGGAGCTGGGAGCGGCTTGGAGCTGCGCTCAGACCCCAGGTACCACGTATCCAGCCGCGAGCGCTGGGGTGGGGGCGGTGCGGTGCACTGCAACCCAATGCTCGCAGCAGCCTGGAAGAGCATGGTTGACATCTCAACGTCTGCTTCTTCCTGGGCTCGACCCCCCGAAGGAGGGAGCTCCGAGGAATCGTTGGGGTCAGATGCCAAAAGGTCGCCCTCCGATGCTGCAATCGACATCTCATCTTCGTCACGCACCTCCGAGTACCTGGCTGAGGAATAAGATGGGGTAGGACCGCCTGTTGAGGGAGGGTCAGATGAGCGAACGGTCCGTGAGCCTGCGGCTGGCGGGTTAACGTTCACAGTGGTCCTCACGTCTGGATCGCCATCCGCCCGCAGTGCAGGCAGGACATATCCACAAGCGTTGCCTCAGCGTGCCGGAAACCCAAACACCTGAGACAGACATCGTGTCCGTCCCCTTCCTCAATGAGTGCGTTGCACCCAAGAGAACAGCGGGCCATGCCACGCTGGAGAAATTTGCTCTTTTAGAAGGAAATTAGCTCGGAAACTTCCGGAACTGCTGAGACGCCCAAGGGAGAGTCGCTGCAGGAAGGGACCGTCCGCTGCACCACGTCATAGAATCCAGCAGGAATTGATCGCAAAGATCGCAGAGTAGCTCATCAGATGCGTAGGCTCTGAAGAACAAAAGGTGAATGAATGGGAGGAGTCCGGCATGCAAATTTCATTCGCCAATTTTTATTGGCCTTTTTTATATACTCAGAAGATGATAGGTTCTCAAGACAAACCCCAATCTGTCGGTTCGACACAACGTCGACAGACCGACAAAGGGAACCTCTTGTTCCCTCCATCAGGTGGATTCACCCTTCTCGTGTCCCTAAAGAACCTGGTGACCAGATCATGTTGGACGAGAGACTTACCCTCCACGAGATCATGATGAGCGGCAATAGCGGCTTCATACATTTTCAACGTGAATGGGGAGAGCTTACTCTCTTGTCTCCTTTTAGGAAGGCCAACGCTGACCCGATCGAGCAATTCTGTGGGTTCTCCCCGCGGGAAGAACACCAGGACGAGAGTCTCTCTGACCACCGGTGGCAAGTCTCCTCGTCCCGTCCACGGGTCAGACATGGAGATTCCAGAGGCCTGGCTTGGGGTGCCACACTGTGCCCTTACCCTGCGACAGAAGGTCCTTTGTCAGGGGAATCGGCCAGGGGGAACTGTCGTCAGAGCCACCCGGTCTGAGAACCAAGTCTGGTTGGGCCCATAAGCTGTCTGGTTCAGGTCGCCTGGGATGAAGGTGGCTCGCAGGGACTTGGTCACCTGCTGACTCCAGAGGAGGAGGCATCGGGCGAGTCGTGACATCTGCCGTGAGGTTATGCCGCCTTGGTTGATGTGACATCTGCCGTGAGCTTATGCCGCCTTGGTTGATGTACACCACCGGACCAGCACGTGTTTGTCCTGCACGAGGGGCCGGAGCCTCCTAAGTGCCGAAAGGACAGCCAGCAACTCCAGGCAGTTGATGTGCCACAGCAGCCGGGGACCCGTCCACTGACCCGATACTGCGTGCCCGTTGCACACTGCACCCCACCCCTGCCCCCTCGAACCTGCCCAAGAGGAACCACAGCTCGGAGAAAGGTCAGATCTGACCAGGGGATGAGGGTGCGAAGGCACTGAGGCCTTACGCCTGGTGCCGGTGTGCCACTCCGTCCAGG
Source organism: Triplophysa rosa (assembly GCF_024868665.1). Classification (NCBI taxonomy): domain Eukaryota; kingdom Metazoa; phylum Chordata; class Actinopteri; order Cypriniformes; family Nemacheilidae; genus Triplophysa; species Triplophysa rosa. The sequence goes on along the minus strand of NC_079891.1, from coordinate 11,966,404 downwards.
AAACACGACTCTGAAGCCAGTGCTGAAGCGGCCACATGTGCATCAACCCGAGAGGGATTACCCTGTCAAGGACGCCATGTGCCCCAGGAGTAGGGTTGGGAATCGTTTCAATTTTATCGATTCCGATTCCAATTCTGATTCTGCTTATCGATTTCGATTCTTATCGATTCCCAGTTTCGATTCCACAGTTGAAGTAAAACATTTAGATATCAACCTATATGGTCATTTAGCCTGCTTATTGACTTGTTTGCAAAATATATATATATATATATATATATATATATATTTATGAGCACCGTTTTGTGTATATTTACACATAGAAACACACCTTTTCTGATTTATTACAATTTGTATTATCATAGTTGAACTACATCATGGTTAAACTGCAGTTACTATAATACAACTATGGTTAATTTGTGATTCCTGTGCTTTAATGCAAATTCTATAGCTAAACTATGCTTACTATAGTAAAAAATATTGATAATTTTCATAAGAGCTTTTATTGAGATAGCAAATCATGCAACGCATGTACTTTTCTGAAAATATGCACACAGGAATTGATTAGAGGAATTCAAATTTTAATGTCAAGTATCCGATTCCGATTCCTATTCCTTTCTATTCCGATCCAATTCCTAGCCTTTCGATTCCGATTCCGATTCCAAATTGGAATTGATTTTCGATTCCCAACCCTACCCAGGAGCCTCTGAAAATGTTTCAGCGGGACCGATGGAGTGCGCCTGACAAATTTCAAACATTTCAGCACCGACTGCGCATGCTCGTTGAGACGTGCTGACATACGGACAGAGTCTAGTTCCATACCTAGATATGAGGATCTTTGCGCTGGGGAGAGCTTGCTCTTTTCCCGGTTGACCCGTAGGCCCAGATGGTCTAGGTGCCGGAGAACGAGGTCCCTGTGTGTACATAACATATCTCGCGAGTGTGCCAAGATAAGCCAGTCGTCAAAATAGTTGAGTATCCGCATGCCATGCTCCCTGGGGGGTGCTAAGGCAGCCTCTACGAGTTTGGTAAAGACCCAAGGCGATAGGGCCAGACCGAAGGGCAGAACCTTGTACTGATACTCTTCCCTCGAGCGCGAACCGCAGGAACGGTCGGTGTCGAGGGAGGATGGAGACGTGAAAGTACGCGTCCTTCAGGTCGATTGCCACGAACCAATCTTGGTGACGAATTGAGCCAAAGATGCGCCTCTGCGTCAGCATCCTGAACGGCAGCTTGTGTAGGTGCTTGTTCAGGAGGTGCAGATGCAGAATGGGGCGCAGCCCCCCACCTTTTTTGGGCACTATAAAGTACAGGCTGTATAACCCGGAAGACATTTCGGTTAGAAGGACAGGTTCGATCGCACCTTTCGCCAGAAGGGCGGCAACCTCGTCCTGAAGCATGGGAGCGTTCTCCCCTCGAACCAAGGTGTGGAGAATGAAACTTGGGCAGGCGCCTGGCGAACTGCATCACATAACCAAGATGGATAGTCCTCTCTAGCTAGCGTGACGGGCTGGTGCACTCCTGCCAAGTGCCCAAGAACTGTGACTGTGGAACCAAAGGGACAATCTGCTTCACCGTGCCGTGGGAGGCTGGTTTGGTGACTGACAGAGTGGTCACCTCGCACGGGGCAGAACCCCGGGGAGGTTGACGGCTCTGCTGACTTACCTGCCTAGTGTTACTGCCGGCCAACGCAACATCAAGTGGAGATTGCGGAAGGCAGCGAGAAGTTGTGTCGCCCAGCGCACCGTCATATCGAGAGTGCTGCGGGGAAGCCCAGAGAGAGAGAAGCTCTTTCGAGAGAGAGTTGGCGGATGGGTGGGGGACGTGGCAGGTGGCATCCTGGTTCTAACCGCCGGCGATGACCTGGCCGGGGGTGTCGGGCCCGCTGATACTCTCAATCCCCCTGGCTTATCCCGTCAGGGCCTCCTAGGCGGGTTCCTAACGGGGTAGAAGCCCTTTCCCATGGGGCTCTGCATCTCTGGCGGGCCATCGCTTGAAGGGCCCCAGTACCAGAGGGGCCACCACGGGGTGCGGGGCTGCTGGGGGGGCAGGCTGCGCTCGGGACCTCAATAACCGATAGATGGCCGGGTCACGGCGGAGCAGTCTGCTTCTTCACTCTGGAGAACCTCCACAGTGTCACCACACAGTCCCGCTTGCAAGATGGGCACATCTAGAAGGCTCGCCTTCTGAGCGTCACTACGCAAGGTTGAGCCACAGATGTCTCCCTTGGACCACTATCGTGGATGCTGTCCAACCCAGGGCATCCGCCATGACCTCCTCATGCACCTCCAGGTCAGCCGCGAGCATTCCGGGGAGGACGAGGCCACTACAGCCCGACGCCAAGCACGGCCGTCATCTATGCGTCTTGGATTCGACCGCCCGGGGGCGGGAGCTCCAAGGGGTCTCCGAATCCGATGCCAGGAGGTACAGTAGCTGTCCGACATTATGACAGAAAGTTCATCCCCATCCCATTGTCGAGTCTGCCCGCTATGATATGGTACACCGCCGCCCATCGCAGACAAGCCAGGTGAGCGTGCTGGGGCACAGATGGTCCGCGAGCCGAAACTGGCAGAGTGACATCCATGGGAATCCCCAATCACCCCCGCCGCTCGCCGAAGCGGTCGACCTTGCTGAAGTGGCAGTCATCTTTGCTCAGGAAGAAGACGGGGATGCGGCTACATTCCAAAGAACGTAGCCGACCGTGACCGCAACACCTTAATCGACGAGCTCTGCCACTGCATGCTGGACCCCCAAAATGCAATACAGATGTCGTGCTCGTCGGACTCGGGGATGAGTCTGTCATACCTAAGAACACAGCTGCGAGACCTGCCCGAAGACAGCGCAGACTGTGAGAGGAAATTTGTTCTTTTAGAAATATCTGCGGCTTGCTGCCGAGACCCCCAGGGGAAGTCTGCTACCAAGAGGGAGAAATCCACTGCTTCGCGTCATAAATCCAGCAGTCTGGAAGAATCTCGAAGAGATTGTGCGCTTGACATGTACGTCATGCAGGTTCCGAAGAACAAAGGATGAGTGAATGGCCGCCGCCACCTCCTTTTTATACTCGTATGCATGGGGCGGGGACTGGCGTGCGTGTGCCATTCGCCAAAGCCCATTGGCATTTTAAATTCCTCTCGGAGATGATAGGTTCTCAAGATCAAGCCCAAGTCTGTCTCTCAACACAACATCAAGAGACCGACTGAAGGGGAACTTTATTTTTTACGTTTTGTTACCTGTGCCTTGTCACTTTTTTAAACTGTATGTGCACTGGAAGCTTCTGCCCCTAAGACAAATTCCTTGTGTGTCCAAGCACACTTGGCATTAAAGTTCTTTCTGATTCTGATTCTGAAATAGACCTACTGTACCTGACAGTTAAATAAAACTGTGAAAAATTATTTTATTTAAGAATTTTGTCTTTAATTCTTTATTTAACAATGTTTTCTAGCCCTACTAAACCGTGGCTGCCCTAAAATTGTATTTAGAGCAGTTTTAAATTAAAAACAGATGTTTTATTAAGATCATTAACTGGAGGGGGCAGGTGTTGTGGGGGGCCTCAACAATAAATTTTGCCTAGGGCCTCGAAATGTTTAGAACCGGCCCTGCCCTTAATTAATGTTAAACAGGTATTGAAATAGGAGGAACGATAGGAGTGAATTTCGAGGAGGAACGTCTCGGGTTACTTGGCTGTAACCCTGTTCCTTGAAAAAGTGGGAACGAGATGCTGCCTTTCAAATGAGAACGTTCTTTGTTCGACCGGTTGTGAAGCACGTGTGTCAAACATGCCAAGAATTGGCTTTAAATAACCTCAGCAGGTGACGTAGCTAATTACCCCCGCACCTGCAGGTTATAAATACGCGTGAAAGCGGACACGTTTTGAGGTTCCAACATTGTCTGAAAGGATGTCTGGGCATGCCTACAGTGCGGCATTGAGGCGCACCATCTCATTCCCGCTTTTTCAGGGAACCGGGTTACAGCCAAGTAACCCGAGATGTTCCCTATCAAAAGCTACACTCCATGCTGCGTTTCAAACGCTATGGGAACGAGAATACCAACGCCACCGCACTGGAAGTGTCTGGACACCCCCAAGGTTGTGTGGTGTGTGTGCACAAGCCGAGAGGAGGTCTCAGACGTGAGTCTGGGATGTAGACTCCAGGACGCTGGACATCCAGACTATAAAATCTCACAAAAGTGAGCAGAGAGGACCAGCCCGCCGCATCACACACTTACTGCAAGGGGACACCTCTTTCTAAGGCCATAGAAGATGAAACCCCCCTTGTTGAATGAGCTCTGACTCCTAGAGGTGAAGCTTGACCGCACTCCTCGTAGCCCAGAGCAATAGCATCCCTCACCCAATATGATATAGTCTGCTTGGTGGCAGCCGCCCCCCGGTTGCTGCCCCCATAAAATGACCCACTGGCTGATGCGGTGGACGTAATTTTGAAGAGCACGTACTGGACACAGTAAGTGTAATCATTCCTGCTCCGACGTCGTGAACGGCAGGGGGCAGAAGTCCTCAAGAATTACCGGATGCACATTGGAGAACGGAACTTTAGGCAGATAACTCGGCTGAGGATGCAGAATAGCTTTGACCATCCCAGGGGAAAAGACTAAACAGGAGGGCGAGGTTGAGAGCGCCTGCAAATCTCCATATTTTTAAAGAGAAGTGATTGCTGTTAGAAAAACCATCTTAAGGGTCAGAAGCCTGACAGGTGCTGACTCCATAGGTTCTAAAGGGGCGCCAACCAGGCCCTCGAGAACTATAGCCAAGTCCCATGAAGGGACTGTCTGTCTAGAAGGAGGCCTCAGCCGCCTGACTCCACGAATAAAGCGGGCGACTAAAGGGTGTTTTCCCACAGAAACCCCATCAATCAGGGCGTGGCAGGTCGAAATGGCGGCCACATAAACCCTGAGAGTACCGGGGCTTGTTCCTGAGGACAGTTTCTCTTGCAGAAACTCCAACACTGAAACAATCTGGCAGTGAATTGGGTCTGCATGGTGTGCCATGCACCATCTGTCAAAAACGCTCCATCTAAGGGCGTAGCTCCTTCTAGTGAAGGGAGCCCTAGCACTTAGAATAGTGTCTACTACATCGGGCGGAAGCCCAGCACCTCTCAGCTGGTACCCTTCAGGGGCCCGACATGGAGATTCCAGAGCTTGGGATGGGGATGAAGTATTGTCCCGTGCCCTTGAGACAAGAGATCCCTCCTGACTGGGATCGTCCATGGCGAGTCGTCGAGGAGGGTTACTAGGTCCAAGAACCTGACTCTGGTTGGCCAAAGGGGAGCTACCAATAGGAGGCGAGAACCCTGTTGACGTACCTTCGACAGGACTCACAGGAGCAGAGCTATCGGAGGATATGCGTAAAGATGCAGTCTGGGCCATCGCGTCCAGACCCAGAGGAGCTGGATGAGTCAGAGAGAATTAGAGGGGACATTGTACTGTCTCCTGTGTAGCAAAGACGTCCACCTCTGCTTTGTAAAATCTTTCCCAGATTTGTCTGACTATCTCGGGGTGGAGTTTCCATTCCCCGTTCGTCACAGCTTGTCTGGACAGCAAGTCTGCTCCCACATTCATATGCCCCGGAATGTGAATCGCTCTGAGGGACAGGAATTTGCCCTCTGCCCAAGGCAGGATCTGCTGGGCCAATTTGTTTAGGTGGCGCGACCGCAGACCGCCCTGGTGATTTTTGTATGAGACTACTGAAGTGTTGTCCACCCGCATTAGGACATGGTAGCCTCGTAACTCCCGGAGGAAGTATTTCAGTGCCTGAAATACAGCCATCATCTCGAGGCAATTGATGTGCCAATCGAGAAGTTGACCTCTCCAGCTCCCCTGGGCTGGACGGCCATCTAAGACCACGCCCCAGCCCGTGAGGGAAGCATCTGTCGTTAGCATCTTGCGACGGCAACACGGACCGAGAGTGGGACCTAAAGTCAGAAACCAAGGTCTGAACCACATAGAAAGGGTGCGAAGCCCCTGGCGCATCACCCTTATCTGCCTCTGGGGGTTGGCCCTTGGATGAAACCCCATGGCTCGGAGCCACAACTGAAACGGTCTCATATGCAGGAAGCCCAGAGGTATCACTGTGGAAGCCGCTGCCATGAGACCTAGAATTCTTTGAAAGTGATGAATAGTAACTTTCTGGCCTAGCCTGATGCTCCTCAGGGTGCTCAGGATGGATTCAAGGCATGCAGGAGACAGTTGTGCCTGCATTGCGGTCAAGTCCCATTTTATCCCCAAATACGTTGTATTCTGCGTGGGGGAGAGAACGCTCTTTTTGATGTTGAGTCTCAACCCGAGAGCTTTGAGATGAGCTAGGACGACATCCCGATATCAAAGCGCTAGCTCGCGAGACAGCTAAAACCAGCCGTCTATGTAATTCAAAATGCGGATGCCCTGGAGTCGCAGAGGAGCCAGAGCTGCATCCATGCACTTTGTGTATGTGTGGGGTGACAAGGCAAGGCCGAATGGAAGAACCCGATACTGGTACGTTTCGCCCCCGAAAGCGAACCTCAGGAATTTCCTGTGTTGTGGCAAGATCTCTATGTGAAAGTATGCATCTTTGAGATCGACCAGTCATGTGACTGAATTTGAGACACAATCATCTTGATTGTCAACATTTTGAATTTGTGCGTCTTCAGGTAGCGGTTTAATCCGCAAAGATCTAGAATCGGACGCAACCCCCCATCCCTCTTGGGAACTAAAAAATACCGGCTGTAATAGCCTGTCTATCTGTCGGGTAGGAGAACATGTTCTATGGCTCCTTTGTCCAGCAGAGCTTATAATTCTTGTACCAACAGGTGCGCTCGCTAAGGTTGCATGGAAGTTGAGACTACGCCGTTGAAACGCGGAGGGCGATATGGAAATTGAATCCTGTTTACACAGGATTTTCCACACTGTCAGCTTCTTTGAAACGGGTATCAATGTCGACACTTCGTCTTGTTGGGGGGATGCCAAATGCCCGACGTCCTGAGGTCTGGCAGGAGACGACCAAACATTTAGCATTCTTTTTGAAACCGCTAATCCCCGAAACGCCGGTGGTGGAGGAGATTGCAAAGCGGCCCTGTGAGGGTGCCAAAGAGGAACCTCTAATTTCTCTCGGAATTTGATGCACCCCTTCCCGGGGGGGCACACCCCCTCAGTCCTGGGCACACATATCTCAGGATCTATTTTTTTTGGAAGAGATAAAGTGCCTCAGGTCCGGCCCTCCCTGGTACGCCTGCAGAACCGCCATGGTGTGCAGGGCAGCACCAGCCTGACCTGCTGCCTGAAAAGCCTTTCCCACCACTGCAGATGTGACTCTGCAAGGCTTGGTGGGAAGAGAAGGCTTTTTCAGGGACAACGATGTCCCAGAGGAGAGATAGCTCGCCAGCATCTCTTCCACCCGGGCATTGTCTTCGCACCAACGATGGTCGAATAAGTCGATGTCGATGGCACGAAGACACGGGAGGAATGAGGTTTCTGCCACGAGCGAGATAGCTCGCCGTGGAGATCCTTGAAGAAAGGGGAGCCTGATGTTGGGGCTCATCCCTCCGGCCGCCCGACAGATATCTGTCGTCAAGCTTTGATCCCTTGGGGGCCTCTCGTTCCTGCGGCCAGTCGAGTTTGACCGCGAACCCCAGGACAAGGAAGAGGTGGCTCGGTCTCGCTTAAAAAAGGCGAGCCGAGCACGCAGAATCCTGAAGTCAAAGACATCAAAGAGTTCGCACTCTCCCTAAAGTCCCCGGGCTGCATGATAAGCCCCCAAGCATTCAAAGCAGAACTCATGCTTATCGGAATAGGAGAGGATCCTCTCACAGGGAGAGACACATCTCCGATCCGAGTCAGCCATGGTAAGAAAGATTTCTTTCCTTCCGCTTATTTTACACTAGGCTAAGTGACTAAAAAGTGCTTAGACACTACCGTAAAATCTATTATATTTTGCAATCTCTTTGCAATAAACTGAGAGAAAACAAGAGGGAGACTTCTCCCTCACAACACAGATGCACACAAAGCGGTCCTTGAAGACAAAAGAACCTGAAGACGTGTTCTCTTTCACACGTATTTATAACCTGCAGGTGCGGGGGATTTAGCCATGTCACCTGCCGAGGTTATTTAAAGCTAATTCTTGGCGTGATTGACACACGTGCTTCACAACCGGTTGAACCAAGAACGTTCTCCCATAGCGTTTGAAACGCAGCATCGAGTGTAGCTTTTGATAGGGAACTGTGTTTTATCCATATTATACGTCAGCTTTGTCGCTGACTGTCTGCTTGCCGTCTCACATCGCAGAATACACAAAATGTAATAATCCCTTCTCCCAAACAACATAAAATAGAGACTGTGTCTGTCCCCCGGATTAGCAAACATAAAAAAATGCGTAAACCTCTTGAAAGTAATTTAATAAACGTTAAACATGAACAAAATACAGATAATCAACTGTTACGACTCGGATTGCTAAATATTAGATCTCTCTCTAATAAAGCACTTTTTGTTAACGATATGATAACAGATCATAAAATAGACATGCTCTGTTTGACGGAAACATGGCTAAAACCAGATGATTATATTACTTTAAATGAATCTGTCCCCCAAGATTATTATAAACATGAGCCTCGTCTAAAAGGCAGAGAGGGAGGTGTCGCAGCACTTTACAATAAATCTATTAGCATTTCCCAGAAGTCTAACTCTAAATACAATTCTTTTGAAGTCATGGTACTTCATGTTTAAACACCTAATACTAAGGATAAAACATTTTTAAAAAATTCTAGCTATTGTATATAGGCCTCCTGGGCACCACACAGATTTTATTAAATAATTTGGTGGGTTCTTATCAGAACTTGTACTGGCCGCAGATAGAGTCCTTGTCATTGGTGACTTTAACATCCATGTAGATAACGATACAGATGCCTTAGGAATGGCTTTCAAAGACACTCTTAAGTCCATGGGCGTTAGTCAACATGTGTCAGGACCCACTCACCTTCGTAATCATACTTTAGATTTAATACTGTATTACGGTATAAATGTGGACGACGTTAAAATCCTTCAGCAGAGTGAAGACATTTCGGATCATTATCTGGTATTATGTTTGCTTCACTGGCCTACGGCTGCAAATAAAACTCCTTGTTACAAATATGGTAGAGCAATAACTTCAACTATCAAAGATGCATTTCTCGATAATCTGCCCGAATTGTCTCAAATCGCTAGCATGAGAAATAACGTTGAAGATCTTGACACTACCATTGAAAATTTTAATTCCACCTTCTCGGAAACGTTAGACACATTTGCTCCTCTACGTTTAAAGAAGATTAAAAATGGCAGTCCCACACCGTGGTATAATGAACACACTCAGGCTCTAAAGAAAGTGGCCCGAAAAATGGAGCGCAACTTTAAGAAAACTAAATTAGAGGTATTTCGTACAGCATGGAAGGATAGTATTCGAAAGTACAGGAAAGTACACCACCTTGACTTTACAAAACGTTTGGACCCCTACGAGAAAAAGCGACAGCTGAGTCCTCGCCACATCGCATGTGAAAAAACACTTCAAACAGTCCACAAAAGGCCATGGAGAGTCGAAGAAATTAAATGGGTTATCTTTCTTTTTTTGTAGAACACGCATAAAGGCAACTATTAGCTGTTCTGAAACGTTCTGAAATCCAAACAGTGATTATAGTGAGCGAGAACAGAAAATGGCATTCTCTATTAATGAACGCAGTTCGTCCTGTAAAGGCTACATTCAGGTTAGAGAGGCGTATAAATGTGCTGCTAGTAATGTATGTCTTTGTACAAGCATTGCGCTGATTTATGTTTCTGCTGGGTGCTCAAACTGACAAGTTCGACAACCTCATGTAGGACGTTGGAGGGCTTAACTTTCCCAGAGCAATGCGAGCAAGTTTTTAAAGGTAATGTATCATAGAACGTTACCACTAACATAGTCATACATGAACAGAAAATGTGCATTTGACATCTTGAGTTTCACAGGCTGATTGGCATTCAACGCGAGAGAGATTGAAGATCAAACTGCTCCATAAGCTTTGAGTTACATTTACGTCAGCTGACTGTAGGGTCAGATTTAACTTAATAGTGAGAGTGTACAAATGTGAAACAAATAGGCTACATACAAATTTCTCCATTTGCTGTGGATAACATACATATATTTCATTGCACATTATGACAGTTGAGTTTGCATGAACAGAATTTTGCATGAAATACTTATTTGTATGCCTTGGAAAATATTTTCAATAAATTGTATTCACTTCCACTCTAATGATAGCATTTTAAATTAATTACATTTAACTCTTTATGATGTTAAATGTTTCTGTTAGGCATAAACTCAGGCTATTATATTGTAATCATCTTTGGGTAGGATATTAATTCTCTACTTATCTAATCATCGTCATTTCTGAGCCCAAAATGTACAGTGTTTGGACTGTTTCAAGATAATAAAAATAAATACATCCAATAATTTCTACATTGTAACATGTGTTTATTCTTGTAAGAAGATTGTATTGTTTTAATTTGCCTAATTATGAACACAAATTATTATTGACAAACCTTGTATTATACCTCTGATGGAAGCACACACTGGCACACACATTTAGGCCTATAAACTTACACACAATTACACACTTACATTTTTTTAGGTATGGTATATCTAAGCAGCATTTTAGGTTTTTATTATGCATTTAGGAGAGTATTGAAACTAAGTTCAAACATTCTACTTCTATCTTTTTTGCTCTTTGTGAAAGAATGGTAATATTCCAACTGGCCTATCAAATCTGTTATTTGACTTTCAGTGGCATGCTTTTCATTTATTTTTATTGGTGTTTCATGAGACAAACAAATTATATACATTCCTATTATCCCAATTCAGTTACATGCATTTTAAATTATATTATAATTACAAATAATTTATTATTATTATTATTATTATTATGAAGACATTTAGCCCATTATTTTTGTGTGGGGTGGTAAGGGACCTGGAAAATGGATAGGGTAGCACCAATGGTCTAGAGTATGAAATTTAGTGGCATCTAGAGTTGAGGTTTGCGAATTGCAACCAACAGCTCACTCCACCCCTCCCTTTCGAAGCACTACTGCGGCTGTTACAAGGATAAGATGGCGTTACGTTTGCGTGTCTTTGCTGAGGGAGATAACGTATTTACGAAACGCGCTCTGTCGAGCAGTTTGTATTTTTAGGGCTAGTGGCAAACTCCATGCAAGGGGACCCACGGTGTATGTACAAACCCGATTCCAAAAAAGTTGGGACACTGTACAAATTGTGTATAAAAAAGGAATGCAATAATTTACGAATCTCATAAACTTATATTTTATTCACAATAGAATATAGATAACATATCAAATGTTGAAAGTGAGACATTTTGAAATGTCATGCCAAATATTGGCTCATTTTGGATTTCATGAGAGCTACACATTCCAAAAAAGTTGGGACAGGTAGCAATAAGAGGCCGGAAAAGTTAAATGTACATATAAGGAACAGCTGGAGGACCAATTTGCAACTTATTAGGTCAATTGGCAACATGATTGGGTATAAAAAGAGCCTCTCAGAGTGGCAGTGTCTCTCAGAAGTCAAGATGGGCAGAGGATCACCAATTCCCCCAATGCTACGGCGAAAAATAGTGGAGCAATATCAGAAAGGAGTTTCTCAGAGAAAAATTGCAAAGAGTTTGAAGTTATCATCATCTACAGTGCATAATATCATCAAAGATTCAGAGAATCTGGAACAATCTCTGTGCGTAAGGGTCAAGGCCGGAAAACCATACTGGATGCCCGTGATCTTCGGGCCCTTAGACGGCACTGCATCACATACAGGAATGCTACTGTAATGGAAATCACAACATGGGCTCAGGAATACTTCCAGAAAACATTGTCGGTGAACACAATCCACCGTGTCATTCGCCATTGCCGGCTAAAACTCTATAGGTCAAAAAAGAAGCCACATCTAAACATGATCCAGAAGCGCAGGCGTTTTCTCTGGGCCAAGGCTCATTTAAAATGGACTGTGGCAAAGTGGAAAACTGTTCTGTGGTCAGACGAATCAAAATTTGAAGTTCTTTTTGGAAAACTGGGACGCCATGTCATCCGGACTAAAGAGGACAAGGACAACCCAAGTTGTTATCAGCGCTCAGTTCAGAAGCCTGCATCTCTGATGGTATGGGGTTGCATGAGTGCGTGTGGCATGGGCAGCTTACACATCTGGAAAGGCACCATCAATGCTGAAAGGTATATCCAAGTTCTAGAACAACATATGCTCCCATCCAGACGTCGTCTCTTTCAGGGAAGACCTTGCATTTTCCAACATGACAATGCCAGACCACATACTGCATCAATTACAACATCATGGCTGCGTAGAAGAAGGATCCGGGTACTGAAATGGCCAGCCTGCAGTCCAGATCTTTCACCCATAGAAAACATTTGGCGCATCATAAAGAGGAAGATGCGACAAAGAAGACCTAAGACAGTTGAGCAACTAGAAGCCTGTATTAGACAAGAATGGGACAACATTCCTATTCCTAAACTTGAGCAACTTGTCTCCTCAGTCCCCAGACGTTTGCAGACTGTTATAAAAAGAAGAGGGGATGCCACACAGTGGTAAACATGGCCTTGTCCCAACTTTTTTGAGATGTGTTGATGCCATGAAATTTAAAATCAACTTATTTTTCCCTTAAAATGATACATTCTCTCAGTTTAAACATTTGATATGTCATCTATGTTGTATTCTGAATAAAATATTGAAATTTGAAACTTCCACATCATTGCATTCTGTTTTTATTCACAATTTGTACAGTGTCCCAACTTTTTTGGAATCGGGTTGTAGATAGAAATAGTTCATTCAAATGTAATAAAAACATAATGCTTCATTATGCTGAAGACATAGTTATGTATATTATATTGCATTTCTGTCAATAGATCCTCAAAAAATATAACACACAGCACCTTTATAAGTGTATGGTGCTTTTATTATAAGCATCAATGACCAGGTGAATGTTCTAACCTCAAAAGATTTTACTGACATCTTGATCTCAGATTAAATATCCAGTCAATTTAATTCCCATTATAAATTACGAAATTGCTCAAAGGAACCAATGGCCTAACCTGCATGCTGATCAGTGATGAATGTATCCACATCTCTCTCCACCCACCAGGAAGAAAGGAGGAGAAAGAGATTGCCTCTTGCACCCTACCCTCACCCACCCGTTCTAGGCACATTGCGGGAATCCCTGGGGCTCAACTGGGCTAATTAGGGTGAGTTGTTAGGAGAGAAACACAGGTGTTAGGCTGAGCTGCCAGCTGTATGAAATGATGACTGTTCCTTTACACCGCACACCTTCAGTAATTTGTCGCTACACTGTGTAACCATGCATCTCTCTGCTCCACATCTATGCATATTTCATTAATTCTCTTTATGTGCCTTTTCGTTCTCATTATTTATTGCCCACACAATGTTAATGCAATTAGCAGGAACCATAACAATGACTTTGCCTTTGTAGTCTTTACCCGGGCCACTGGGAGCTTTCTGGACGTGGTTTATTGGGTCAAGGTTCTGTGTGAGGAAAAGACTTGGGCTGAAGTCTTTCTGAATGGTTGTGATCATGCTGGAAGTTTTTTTTTTCTCTGAGATATTTCAGTTTGCATCACAAATAGAGGTTTTGCATATCCTCAGTACCTCATTTCATGGGTTTGTGTGCCCATATAATCTTAGAGTGGTAATTTGGTAAGGGGCTCAAAGAAGATCCCACTGGATCCCCAGAATACTGATTATTATAAAGACAAAAACATAGGATGAGAAGGGAAGGAGGAGGGATGCTGAAAGAGCTGACGTGGACAGGAAGTAAGAGATTGATTTTATATCTTAGTCAGGGTTAGGAAATTAGAATGGTGTACTCTTCTTTAAGTTGCATTAAATAACTTCATTTCATACCTACACCAGAACTGCTGTTACTCTTACATCACAATGTAATAACCTGTTCACCTATCTGGATGCACTTTAAAAGGAAACACCAAGAACTGAGATTCACATGAATTTTCTGTTTTTCTTTAAACTGGATTTGGAAAGATATTCCCTATGCTCCATACTTTTGCTGTTTAAATAAAACATATGCCTCCTCATGCCGCATTTATGAACACAAATTGTTAGTTGAAAAAGTAGCAAAAAGACAGAGAAACCCAGCAGATTCACTCAGAGAAGTGGATGGATGAAGTGTAGATGACGAGGGTGTGAGAGAAGCACCCACAGAAGATGTGAGGATGGTCATGTGCACCATTAGGGCTTTAGCTTGAGTTTGCAGGCAGAGGAATGGAGGAATAGGAATAGGAGTGAATCAAGGAACACTCTCTTCGCTCTGAATCTCTCCTTTACACTCAGCAATGCTCATCCAGGCAAAAGCTTTAGCTCTGACTCAGCTCATAAGGAGAGAAAAGCATTCCTGCTTCGTGATGGACGACGACTCTCTTGCATCATGCTTTCTTAAGAGCTTCTATTTCAGGTGTGTCGGGAGGAGGAAGAGAAATAAAATGTATTTGCAGCTGTGTGTGTTTTCTGAAAGACAGAAAAGTAAGATATCAGTATTATAACGCATTTTTTTGCACTAATGTCAATGAAAATGGCAAAAAATGTAAGTTCACTGCAAAAAAGGACATTCTAACTATAGTACAAACATCTTAACATTCTTAAATCAAGATACATTTTCTTGACCAGAAAATTGACGTAAGATATTTTGTCTTGTTTTATGAAATAAAATATAAGAATTGGGGAAATTTTTGTTTAAAATAAGCAAAAAACTGCCAATGGGGTGAGGAAAATAAAATAAACTAAATTCAAGTTTATTTTTCTCACCCCATTGGCAAAGTTTTTTGCCTAATTGTTTTAAACACACATTTCCTTAATTCTTATATTTTCTAAATATCTTGTAACGTCACCTGGACGGTCATTATAGTCAGGCCCTCGGGTCAAGACATACTGTATATCATGCAGAGATTGTTTGAAGAAGGAGGGGATGTTTCTACATTTAGATTAAAGACTACAAGGACACATTTCATGGTGACTTAAAAATACAGTTTTTAAATTGTGTCATCTGTTACATAGCATTTTCGTTCAACAATTGTTTTAAAGGGGTCATATGACATGCCTAAAACGAATATTAGAAAATTCATTTTGCCTCTCTGAAAAGTGCAGATTTTTTACAAAGCTCATGTGCTATGATTGGCCAGTTAACCAGTGCGTAGTGATTAGTCGAATACTGCAAGCGTGTGAAGGAAATGTAACGCCTCTTACCATATTTGGAACATCAGGTTCCAAAGCAATTGTAATGACAGTTATGCCCACCTTACTTGCGTATACAGTACATTTGGGCGGTCTTAGTCAAATCATTCCACGAACTGACATAGATTTGTGGAGGTGTGGTTTTTAGGCAGGTCTGGGCAAGCTTTCACTTTTAGATAGAATGCATATTTTGTTCAACACTTTAATTCTAATACATTCATGGGCAATTTATAACACACCAAAGACACAGAAAAACACATATTCGTGCCGTATGACCCCTTTAAAATTATGTATTTGTTACATAGTGATGGAAATGATGGCTACTGTAGAGATTTAATAAGTTGCTTTGGTAGTAGTGAATAAATACATGGAAATGTTTGTTGTTGTCTATCTTATTGTTTATCACTGGGGTTTAAATAGACAGACTAATTAAGGGAAATAAGAACATTAGGGCTAGGCCAAAGATACAGGACCACATTCAATGTGGTTACATACTTAAGTACTGTTGAAATCTGATTTGATACTTTTATTCAAGTCACTTGTAACTTATATTTGTCATTTTCAGAGTGAGGTACCTGTACACCCGTACACTTACAAAAAATGATCTGATTTTTTTATGGAATTGGCATTGTTACGTTGCCATGTGAAAACTACTGTGTACAAGGTTAACTGGTGTTTTTGGTCTAATTTTCCTTCAGTGATCTCAATCCAAACTGCATTTTTTTCCGACTTTCTGCCGAAACTGCATTTTATTCTGCTTTTCAAACTGACAAATAACACAAGATGGAAACTTTTGTACAGACTTTGCAAGGTACTCTTGGAAGCATGGAAGCACAAAATATGAAAATTATTAAAATGCTAGAAGGACTCTAAAGCTTTTAAATTTATATAAGTGCACGGACATTATTTAATGTTTTATTTAGAAAACGGTTAGTTGTGGTCATTTATTCTAATTAGTTGTGCCGTGTTCTAAAAAAACTGTAAAATTCCCAAAAACATACAGCTGACCACATTACACAAGTATCACTGCACCACTGTATGTTGCTGCATCTGTGTTGTTTGGCAACCGCTTTGTTGTTTCTGTTTCTGAGGAACTACATTGTTTGGCGGGGCAATCATATTCTATTTTATGAAACCTGCTACGTAGACATTGTTCTCAGATGGGTTAAATTTCTCCATGTTATAAACTCTGGGGGTGAGGTTGAATATATAGGGGAGTTATATGTAAGTGACGATTGTCTTCATCGTCCACATTTATCAATGTACAATCATTTGTCCGATCGAATTAGTGCCGTACATTTTTTTTTCATAAAACACACGTAAACCCATCCCTAAGAAGATATATGCGCACTGATCTGCACTCATTTCTGCATTAGATTGATTAATGAGTCCCACTGTCACAGAATTGCCAGGCTCCACCCTGCACCATTTACCTCCTGCATTCCATTCCAAAGTTCTCATCCCTATGGCCTAACCCCTTCGAAAGGTTTACCCTCCACAGTGAAAGCTTCAGAAGTGCCCTTCTGTGTCATCATCCCGTGCCCATACGGAGGCACCATTACCATGCAACGAATCTGCACAAAGAGTCATGGGGGAGCGAAGTGTCCATCAGTTGTACCCTTCGAAATCCTTCATTCCGAAGGGCCGTTTGAAGTGGCCAGTTATGAGCTCTTCAGTTTGCAACGGCCCTTCAATATGGAGTCCATGGTTGTTTGTGCACTTCAGAGTGCGATATATTTCATTTAATGTGTATTTATTATAGACCGGCAGTCTCCAAAATTCTGATCGCCACCACATGGACCATAATCAATTATCTTATCACTACACCATATTTAAGTCAGCACCACACACACATACTTTGTTTGGCCTACAACTAGGACTGCCAAAACGCCATATGTGCTATTTACCTGTGAATACTTACTGCCGTGTTTCCCTGAAACCCAACTCCTGCATATTCGATCTTCCAGTTCGCTTCATCATCCAATTCATCTGTTAAACTACATGATTCAACTGCTATTTGGAAAGGTGTGTGTGTGGTGTAACTTAGCTGAAGAACTGTATTCATCATCTTTATCGCTCTGGTTGCAGTTTCCTCATTTAATTTACTTAACCATATAATTTATGAACTGTTTTAATAAACTGTATATTTCACTTGACTTACCATACTCCATTCTGACACACACGCTCTGATAAAAAATGAATAACATATATTGTAAACGTATTTGAGAAGGCAGATAGTTTCATGAGCAGACCTGTGATGTCTTAAAATGCTGCCTATGAACTATAGGCAGCTCAAAGGGTGTTTGAACAAATGCAGTTTATTTACAGTATGAGAAATGGTTCACTGAATAGGCTATAAGATTAAGACATCACAGGTGGTATTCTGGAGCGGGTTTCCCGATAACGATGGATCTTAGCACTTAAGAGCTTTCTACGAGCCACATTGCGAACGTTCGTCATCGTTTCACTTGCGTTTCCCAAAAATGCACTTCACACGAGTGCATGTTGCAGTGCTTTAAGTGCTATACTTAAGAGTCGCTATCCGTTTGTAAGGTGCTGAAATGTTACCTTATACAATGGCTCATTTTTGTAGCACGCGCTTGTTTTCGAAATGTTTAGGCTAATTATTTTCACCCGATGTGCATGTGAGCTGAATATTGTTTAAAGTTGTTTAACATATTTTTTGTGCAACGTGTAATACTTTTTCTTTGTGTAGATTGGGTTTATCTACTTTAATTGTGCAATGTATTTTGCACGTTCTAAGGAAAATAAAAAAGTTAAAAATCAAAAGTTAAAAAAATGCTGTATATGTTTGTTGAACCACATTTCATTACACTTTTGGGTGCTGTGGAGGTGGCAATTAATACGTTTTTATTAGGGCCTATGTTTTATCTAGCTTTCTAGCTCCAAACAAAATGTTTATTGTACACATACATTACCAGCACTTTATTAATAATAAGCACAAAGTGTGTTCATTACAACTATGAACCTTTAAATTAAAGGGAAGAGCTAATCAATCCAATTTCTCAGCAAATCAGGCTTTCAGTTTCTCTAAGTATTGCCTTCTGCAGTTGTTGGAACATATGATAGGCAGTGTGTAATATATAAGATTTGTAACAGCCTGAAAACGTTTAATCACATGGTTCGTCTAAATAATTAGAGGATAGTTCACAATAGTCTCAAAGAAGAAATCATGGCTGCACTAAACAGCAGCAGGAGAAAGACAAAGACACTGATGACCACCAAGTAAGCATTTTGACATAAATAAAAACATAAGTCACATATAGGCGCATTTAAGTTTAAACGCAATTCTCCGGTTGTCCTGCAGATGACCTCCAGAGCACTCGTAGTTCTACGATGATTTAAATGCTACTTAAGTAACCATGCTATTGGGAAACAGACCGTAATATTAAGATCACTCGTGTGATCGTTTTTAAGATCAATTTAGGCTTACGATGCTTTTAGGAAACCCAGCGCTGGGCTGCGTTTTCCACTGCGGTCAAGCCAGCCGCGGTTTGAAAATACAGTCAAGCCAGCCGCCGTTTAGATTCAAATGCGCGCATACTGAGTGGTTTACGGTATATTCCAGGAACGCCGCTTTTAAAGCTTTATTTAAAGGCAACCCGCTGTATAGAGAGATGTATGGCTTAACGTGTTGTAATAGCCTTACACTACTAGCATTTGTCGTTTGAAACGCATCAAATATTTTCAGTTCTTAAAAAACCCTAAATGTAATACTCATTTTAACCTAAGGAGGCCGCCATGTTCTTTTTCGATGACGTAAATATATACTGTATATATATATATATATNCGGGAAGCATGCGAGGTGGTGGCTGGTTCTCGAGAGAAGACAGCCACCCGTGACCGCAAAGTCTGAATGACCATCCGACTGCAGTGCGGGCTAGACGAGTCAACGAAGGCTGCCTCAGCGTGCTGGAGACCCAAACACTTGAGTCAGTCATCGTGTCCGTCCCCCTCCTCGATGAGGGTACCGCACCCACGAGAACAGCGGGACATGCCACGCTGGAGAAATTTGCTCTTTTAGATCTCTCGAACACCTCTGGAACCACCGAGACGCCCAGGGGAAGTTGCCGCAGGAAGGGACAGTCCACTGTTCTTTTTCGATGACGTAAACTGTTTGCACGCACAGCTAGGCAGCCAAACTAAACACCGACACACTAATCAGTTCTTCAGTAAATATAAGGTTCTGTAGGATTACATTTTTGTATATATCTACATTTTAATATTGTTTGTCAGAAACAACACAAACATGCATATTAATAACCAAAATCATTTTGAATTTATCATATACACGATGTTTTAGCCATTATACAATGCATTTTATCCAGATTTTGACTTTTATGTACTGAATATACTGATAAAGTATACGATTATGGTGGATGCTGATGTCTTAAATAGTCTTAAATGTCTCAAAGGCGGTAGTTTAAAGCTATGATTTAGTGCACGCTCACATTGAACAGACATCTAATACTGAGCGCATTCTTCTTTTATGGCTGGCAGGCTGGCAAGTGTCAAGAGGACATACTGCCACCTACTGTCCCTGTGTGTTTGTATATCTGATCTTATGTTGTACGTGTCATATTTTACTGTTATATATGGAAAACGTGTTTGCTTCGGTGTTGCGAAAGAGAACAGGTTAAGGTCGCAACCATTTGACATCACGGATTCTGACGCAAAAAAATGGTGGCTTCCAAGTAAAAATATTTTTTCAAAGTTTATGAATACTGTGACAGTTACACTGTTTTTTTATTTCACAATTATAAAGTCAATGCCATTGTTCATATATTAAGCCATACATCACTCTATACACAGGGATCCTTTTAAAAATGAGATGATCTGTGTGTCTCGTCAATAACATTTCTTGTCTTACTTTTAGAATATCTCGTTTTTGTCGTAATTTATGCATTTTTTATTATTAATGCTGTATATTGTGAAAACAATGTCTCTGTCTGTAACTTTTAATTATTTATTATTTTAATGCCTTTTAGACCTTTGTCGTGCAAATAAAACGGTTTATGCAGATAAGTAGTTTGTCTAGTTTTTGGTGTTAAAAGTGTAGTAAACGTGTTTTTTTCTGTGTATTGATTACTATAGGCAAACCATGATTTTAATACAGTACCCATGGATTTGAACAGGTACCAAGTAGGTAGGCTACAGTATGTTTGAAAGCATTTTGTTGCGTTTTGTAAAAATATTTTTCCACTATACTGAACTACAGAAACATTATTTCTAATAAGTAGAAAAAACTGATGGTGGGTTTCTGTAGGGGACATCACACACTATATGCACACCACATATGGCTCTATTTCACTGTAGCGTTTTGGAGAAATACACATTTTTTCATCCTTAAAGGGACTATAGAAACATTATTTCTAATAAGTAGAAAAAACTGATGGTGGGTTTCTGTAGGGGACATCCCACACAATATGCACACCATATATGGATTTATTTTACTGGAGCGTTTTGGAGGAATAGACATTTTTACACCTCAAATGCCTATAGAAACATTATTTATAATAAGCGGAAAAAAATATGGTCAGTTTCTGTAGGGGGCATCCCACTGTCACAGTTTTAGTCTGTTTTGGTTTTGTATTCTGTGTTCCTTTGCCTGAGTTCATCATTACTTAATTTTTCCCGCACCTGTTTCTGTATTACCTGATTATGTCCTGTGTATTTAAACCCTATGTTATCCTCAGTTCCCTTTCTGTCAGTAACTTCGACATTATGTCGAATGATGACATTAGGGGTTTGTCCTTTGGAACCCAATCGCATCTGTTCTCTTTTAGAAAAGGCCAATGAGAATTGGCGAATTAATTTTGCATACTAGGCTCCGCCCTGGATTTACGCGTATGAAGGAAGCTGGTATGCCTCATTCATTTAGATTTGTTCTTCGAAGCCAAGTTTTCTATGCTCGTCCCGACACCTCTTTGTTATTTTGTTTCCTGATGGAGTTAAGGCGCATTTAGCGGTGTTCACCTCGTCCTGTCCTGCAGTGGTTGAGCTTCCCTTGGGCACCTCGGCAGATTAAGCTACAAGAGCTAAAAGTTTATTTCCATTCTAGCTCTGCAGTGTGGTGGACTAGGTGTTTTCATGTCTTTCCGCCCCTGCGGAATGCGGATGCGGCCGTTTCATCGCTCCCTTGGATGGCCATGATCAACGTATGGAGTGTTTGGGTTTCGAGCAAGCCCAGAAGTCGTTCGTCGATGGGTCATGTCCACACTGTGAACGTATGCCCATGGATTCATTGCGATCGTGGCTAAAGTGTTTTGTTGATGCTCTCCAGGAACTGTACGGGAGTGTATAAGCAAGCAGGAAATCACGCACCCAGAAGCAGCATACCAGAATATCAGTGTCAACACACGAGGGGAACGAGTGCTGGACCATTGCTACTCTCCCTTCTGTGATGGCTACAAATCCTTCCCCCGCCCACCATTTGGCAAATCAGACCACTCTTCTGTCCTTCTCCTGCCGGCTTACAGGCAGAAACTAAAGCAGGAAGCACCCGCCCTTAAGACGACCCAGTGCTGGTCGGACCAATCAGACTCTGTCCTTCAAGACTTTTTTGATCACGCGGACTGGGAGATGTTCCGGTCCGCCTCCGATGATGACATCGAGGCTTACGCTGACAGTGTCATGTGTTTCATCAGGAACTGCATACAGGATGTTGTGCCGACCATAACAATAACGATTTTCCCGAACCAGAAACCATGGTTAAACAGCGATGTTTGCATGGCACTTAATGCACGGACCTCTGCTTTTAATTCAGGTAACGCGGATGAGTATAAGCAAGCCAGCTATGCCCTCCGCAAAACTATCAAAGCAGCAAAACGTCATTGCAGGAACAAGATCGAGGATCAGTTTAGCACCACTAATTCGAGAAGTACCTTTCTCTGTCCATCGTACCCACATGCTTCAAAACGTCCACTATTGTTCTTGTACCAAAGCAACCAATGATGCCATTGCACATACAGTACACATTGCTCTCTCCCACCTGGAAAAAAATAACACATATGTGAGAATGTGGTTTATAGACTACAGCTCTGCATTCAACACCATTGAATGCAGCCATTGAAACTCCAAGCTAGATGTGAAACTCCGGGCGCTGGCCTAAAACAGCTTGGATCCTGGACTTCCTGTCTAGCAGACGCCAGGCAGTCAGAATTGGCAACAATACCTCCTCATCACTGACCCTAAACACTGGAGCGCCACAAGGATGAGTTCTCAGGCCACTCCTCTACACCCTGTACACACACGACTGCGTGGCAACACGCAGCTATAACGTCATCATAAAGTTTGCCGACGACACAACGGTGGTCACT
Source organism: Triplophysa rosa (assembly GCF_024868665.1). NCBI lineage: Eukaryota > Metazoa > Chordata > Actinopteri > Cypriniformes > Nemacheilidae > Triplophysa > Triplophysa rosa. The sequence continues at coordinate 11,943,807 of NC_079891.1, read as the reverse complement.
GATGCTGATGAAACAGCCTACAGAGAAGAGGTGCACATTCTGTCACGTTGGTCTGAAGAACACAACCTCTCTCTCAACAGTAAGACCAAGGAGCTGGTGGTGGACTTTAGGAGGAAAGACAGAGAACACAGTCCTATAACCATCAACGGAGCACCAGTCGAAAGAGTCAACAGTTTCAAGTTCCTTGGTGTCAATATCACAGAGGAGCTCACATGGACCACTCACACCAAAGCCGTATTGAAGAAGGCTCACCAACGACTCTTCTTCCTGAGACGGCTGAGGAAGTTTGGCCTGAATCACCACATCCTCACTCGATTCTACACCGGCACACAAGAGAATATCCTAAATGGCTGCTTCACTGCCTGGTACGGTAACAGCACCACTCTCAACCGTAAAGCCCTGCAGCAGAGAGTGGTACGAACTGCCAGGCACACAGTCGGAGGTTAGCTTCCCTCCCTCCAGGAAATTTACACCAGACGGTGTGTGAAAAAAGCGAGGAGGATTACTAGAGACACTAGCCACCTGAGTCACGGTCTGTTCTCATTCCTTCCATCAGAAAAGAGATACCGCAGCATCAGACTATCAGCACCAGCAGACTACGTGACAGCTTCTTTCCCCAAGCAGTCAGACTTTTACACTCTTGACTCCCACAATCTACTCATTAGCACTGCACTTTATCCCCCCACTAGCATGCACAACCAATCAGAACTCTAACACAGTCAGAACAATACGTACCAATCACTGTACACTCTGCACATTGTGTGTACATTTGCGACTGTGTAGTTATATGTAAATTACTGTATGTGTCATTCATTATATTATGGTCCAACACTTGTACAGAAATGTTTACTCTGTAAATGTGTACAAGAAATGTCTTTTACTTGTAATCTGTCATACTGCCATGTTGGTCGGAACTGCACCCAAGTTTTGGCAACCAGGCAAATTTCGAGTGATTGTCACCTTCAGGTGTCTTTAAACATTCAGCCTGTGGTCAGATCTGCACTTCCTGAGGTCAGGGATACCCTAAGGGCAGATTTTTGAGTTGTGGTGACCACAGATGCCTCAAGCACGGGCTGGGGTGCCGTTGCCTCTGGATGGGCCCCCAGCTGCGTTGGCATATCAACAGCCTGGAGCTTCTGACAGTGCTTCTTGCCTTGAAAAGGTTCTTACAGTTAATTCAGGGCAAGCATGTATTGGTCCGGTCAGAAAATATGCCTACAGTAGCGTACATCAACCATACGCTCCTCCTTTGGAGTCTGCAGATCATCAAATTCTTGCGAGCCGTTCATATCCCGGGTCACCTCAACCGTGTGGCGGATTCGCTCTCACGGCAAAAGACGATACATGGGGAATGGAGACTCCATTCTCGAGTAGTTCAGCTGATTTGGTACACCTTCGGGGAAGCCCAGGTGGACCTGTTTGCCTTCCTGGAGAACACCCATTGCCCATTGTGGTACACCCTGACCAAGGCTCCCCTCGGCGCAGATGCTTTGGTGCAAAGCTGGCCCCGTCATCTCTGCAAGTATGCTTTTCCCCTAGTGAGCCTCCTTGCACTGGTACTCCAGGAGGAAGCAGAACATATTCTCCTGGTTGCTTCCTATTGGCCCAACCAGGTGTAGTTCTCGGACATGATGCGCTTAGCGTCAGCCCCTGCTTGGCAGATTCCCCTGAGCAGCACCTTCTTACTCAGGGTCAGAGCATAATCCAGCACCCCAGACCGGATCTGTGGAATCTCCATGTCTGGTCTCTGGACACGATGCAAAAGATCTAGCAGGCCTACCACCAGCACGGCCTAATTGTTAGGTTCCTCACAGCAGCCAGGAGATTGAACCCTCATAGGCCTGCTCCTATACCCTCATGAGACCTGAATATTGTCCTGGAGGGCCTACGCAGGGCCCCATTCGAGCCACTGGAATCAGCTGATCTGGCCCAGAAAACGGCCCTTCTGGTTGCACTGACTTCTCTGAAGAGGGTCGGGGACCTTCAGGCGCTTTCTGTCAGCCATGAGTGTCTAGAATTTGGGCCGGAGTTCTCACACATCGTGTTGAAACCCCGTCCTGGTTATGTGCCCAAAGTTCCCACCACATCTTTTAAGGATCAGGTGGTAACCTTGAGAGTCCTTCCTGTCGGGGACGACCCAGCCCTCACGGTACTTTGTCCCATTCATGCATTCTGCATTTACATGGACCGTACTGAGAGCTTTAGACATTTGGAACAGCTTTTTGTCTCCTTTGGGGGACAGCAGAAGGGGAAGGCTGGCTCCAAACGGCTTTTAACAATTAATTAAAAAATAATTTGGCATACTAAGTGCAGGACCTGCCACGTCCTCTTCTGGTCAGGGCACAGTCTACCATAGGTATTGCCTCCTCTTGGGCGTTGGCAAAGGGAGGCTCGCTAGCAGACATATGTAAACAGGGCTCAACACTAAGGATTTTTTCTACTGGCCCGGTCGGGCAAGTGATTCCAATTTTTACTGGCCCTGCCAAAATTGTCACTGGTCCCACCACAAAACAGTATTAAATAATATCTAGTTATTTTTTGATGTTTTTTAACCTATGCAATCTTAAAAAAATAAGGGTATGATACCATAAAAACTATTAGCCTAGAACTCAAAATTTCAAATACTGTTGAAGACAACTCCGTAAGTAGCAAAATAAGATCAAGTAATCAAAGTTTGTGTAATAGCACAGATAAATGTAATAAAGCAAACAGACAAATAATCAGTGCATTTCAGTTTTAAGTTGGTCTAATAATAGTAGTTATTAGGCACAGAAATTAAATAATGTATTATATATAATATTGATTCAACCTTACTAAAGTTATAATTTAATCTGTAAAGAGCAGTGAGTGTTTTTTGTTTTCGTTCTTTGTTGTTTGATGAACAAAACTGAGACGTTTATTATGCTGCTGCCCCTTTAAGAGATGCACAGATCTAATATAATGTAACACACGCATTTTGTTTCCACATGCGTTTTGTTCCCGTAAAACGTAATTTATTACTTTTCACAAGGATACATCGTAATATTGGCATTTTGGCATAATTTTGTGTCGATATGTCTGATTAAGAGTAAGAAGACGTGAAAGAGAACTCAATGCAGTATTTTGCGCGTTGTCTGATGCGGCATTCTGACCATGCGTGTATCTGAAACAGCACGTGAGAACCGAATCCAGTCCTCTTTTGCATCTTCTTGGTAAAAAATTAAAATGGGCGGGTCTTAAAAATGTTCAAATTATAATTTCCCATGACGATACAGAACTGGCCCGATTGGGCAAGTGACAGTTCTCTCAATTTTTGCCCGAGATTATCCCATGCTGGCCCCAGGCCGTCGGGCAGTCCATTATGTCAAGCCCTGTGTAAAGCTACTGGTTGGGCTACTCGTGACTGTTCAGCCCTAGTATCAAGTAGACCCTTGTGACCGGGCTAGATGAACTGTACGTTGTGGACTCCTCTTTCAGCAGCCCCGTACATAGTTTTAGTACCACAGGCTTATTTTCCCAGTTGGTAAACCCGGTGTCTTCCCCTCGACAGGTACCGCCCTTCCTCCAGCACCTAGGTGGATACCCTCTTGATGATAGGGTTCCTCGTAGTGCTCTTTTCAGATGTGTTGCTACCCACGGGTATGCACATATGTATAGTACCACCAGATAATTCCTTCGATGGATGTGGTTCCCTCCATCAGGGAATGGAGTTTACATATTTACATTTAAATTTAGCAGACACTTTTATCAAAACGACTTACAAATGAGGTAAACAATTGGAACAATATGTTATCAAGACGTTCTTTGTCGGTTATTGTCTATGGTTCCCTTTCTGTCGGTCTCTCGACGTTGTGTCGAGCCGACAGATGGGTTCGTCCTTGAGAACCTATCATTTCCGACTTCTTTAGAAAAGGCCAATGAAATTGGCGAATGAAATTTGCATGCCCCCGGATATCCAGGTATAAAAGGGAGACGGCGTGCTGCATTCATTCACCTTTTTTTCTTCGGAGGCTTCACACTAATGACTTCGAGACTTCAAACTCTACGCCGAATTACTGCTGGAATCTTACAACGTGGTGCAGCGGACTGTCCCTTCCTGCAGCGACTTCCCCTGGGCGTCTCAGCAGTTCCAGAAGTGTTTGAGTTTTTTTCTCTAAAAGAGCAAATTTCTCCAGCGTGGCATGTTCCGCTGTTCTCGTGGGTGCAACACACTCATTGAGGAGGGGGACGGACACGAGGTCTGCTTCCAGTACGCTGGGGCAGCACTTGTGGATACGTCCTGCCCGCACTGCGTTGCGTCACCGGTGGCTGTGTTCCCAAGGGACTCAACCACCACCTTGTCTGCTTCCCGTTCCGTGAAAGATGTGGCTACGGCACTGCCATCTGCTATGGCGAGCAGCGAGGGTGATATGAGGATTACTGTGAGCGCTAATCGCTCGTCTGACCGTTCCCCATGAGACGGTCACACCGTCTTGTTCCTCAACCACATATTCGGAAACGGTGCGTGATGATGAGATGTCCATTGCAGCATCGGAGGGTGACTTATATTGTGCATAACTTATCTGATCGCTTTGTGTCATTTTGTGCATATGTGCACTTTTGGGCTCTGTTGTACATCCCACTTATAAGAAGTATTCATAGGAATGATATTACCATAGATGTGTTAATAATCAGACCAATAACTATTATACAAGTGAATATATGAAGATGATTTAATGAGTTTGAACATACAGTATAAGTATATTTTTAATCATTTTAACCAAGTATAGACCAGATTTCAGCAATATAAAATTCAGTGATGTCTTTGGATCTGTTTAAGGCCTGACCTAGATAAAGTTCAGAAGGTTGAACATGTTGTTCATTTTGTGGCCTGAAAACTGGTACCAACTGGAAAACTTATTTTTAAAAACCAAGTAAAGGTCGACATTCCACTATTAGATACACACCTTGTTGCCTAGAAAATAATAGTGGCAGACGAGAATGATTGGATAATAAAAAATAAAAGGTAAAGGGAATTTCCTGATTGGTTTAGGAAAGCACCTCCTTTCCTAAGTTTCACTATAACTACAGGCTGGAAAACACTAAGTTTTCAGATGACTGGGGACATCTCACTTTGTTTGGCCTGATCAAATAAAGTTAACTCCTTGACACCTGAACCTTCTTTGTCTGAGAGATTTTTTGAACTACAAGATCGACTTCTACCACATCAATGGTCAATGTTTGGCACCCTGTGCTGCCATGCAGTTCACTATTTCTTTCCACTGACATCTCTGTAGAATTAAACTGTTAATAACCTTCACATATACTGTGAAAAACTGTAAAGGACTTTCCCACAATTCCCTGTTTAACTCTGCACAACATGTCATATTTCATTAATCACTTAGTTTCTTTATATATTTGTTTTAGCAGCTGTGTACATGTTAATGTTTTTTAACATTATAAGTTGTTCAGTTAATATTTATACTATCATTTTCACGTAACGCGTGTTACCCTGATGGTGTTTTGTATTTGTGTATAAGACACAGAGCACATCTCTATATAAGAATAGCTAAAGCTCAATGGTTTGTGTAATTTTGGTGGATTTTGAGTCGTCATGTGGTTGTGCAGTTTATCATCTCATGGTCTTTGCTTACTTTGTACACAATTGAAAGAAATAGAATAATAATAGGAGTTGTGTAAACAACTCAACTAACGAACTTGTTTACTTGTTTAAAAGAAGTAAAACACACACATAAAACTTTGTCAGTGTACTTTTAAAGTTTGAACTGTTGTTTTTTCATTTTACCATTTTAATTTAAGTCATTGTTTTATTTAACAGACAAATAATTTCATACTACAGTGAAAACATGTTATTTTATTTTATGGTAGACACACGTTTTCTTATGTTCACAGTTTAAACACGTTACCTCAGTTCAGGGTGTACCATTATATCTGTTAATGGTAAACCTTTGGCACCCTGTGCTGCCATGCATTTCACCATTTTTTTATGTCTAATTTTTTTACAGTGTAGAATGAGTTTTGTATTGGCATGTATAAGACAATTAAATTTCCAAAGCACATCAAACACTTCAAACATCACATTAAATTAATCGTCCATACCAGGAGGAAGAGAGGACAAATAAAGAATAATTAACAGCGAAAAATAAAACAAACAAAAGAATATAACATTAATTAGTCCAACTCGGTTAGGTTTGTGCCAAACAAGTACTAAAGTTTGAGCATAACTGCACGCTCACACCATGAGAAAATATATAGTTCGTCAATGTAGTGTGTGTGCGTTATGTTAATCCATGCCATGAACTATCTTTCCAGGTAAATCCCATCACTCTATGCATTTGGAATCACGCTGCATAAATTCAGTTGAGTGGTGCCAAGCAGCATCAATAGTCTGCCAGACAAACGTAGTCTCAGGTTTCCGGGTTTCGTTGTTCCTTCGCCATGACACTTTGCTTACTCCTTCCGTTTCCTCCTTCTCTCTGTCTCTCACTTCCTTTCTGTCTCCTCCGTCTCTCTTTCCGTTTCTGATCTCCTGTCATCATTTCCTCATCCTCCTTATATTCTCTTCAGTTAATTACCTACAGCACTGCCTTCCGTTACCATTTTCCCTGCCAATCTCATTGTCACCCCAATGGGTGACAAAACTATGACGGTAAGAATAAATAATTTCTAACTCTATTGTTCTTTCACTACCATTACAAAGTATGATAGACTCAGAATTTACTTTGTATGAGTTAAAGAGAGCGCTTGTGGGTGTCATACATACTTCTCCAGGCAAGGATGACATATGCTATGAGATGATAAAGCACTTATCAGATTTATCATTAAGTATGATTTTAAGACCTTTTAACAAAATATGGAAGACAGCAGATTGGCAGCATAGGGTCATAGTGCCAATAGCCAAACCAGGAAAAGACCACTCTTAGCCAATTAATTATAGACCTATTGCGTTGACATCAAATTTATATAAATTATGCAATGGATGGTTATGAATAGGTTGACTTGTGTGATTGAAAGTAGAGACATTTCAGCATGTCAAAGTGGATTTAGAAAAGGGAGAAATATGATGGATTCAATATTGTGTTTGGAAGCTGAAATTCGAAAAGCTCAAGTTAATAAAGAAGTGCTTGTGGGAGTCTTTTTTGATGTAGAAAAAGCTGACGATATGTTGTGGAAAGAGGGGCTTTTAATGAAATTGGAAAGCTTGAGAATTGACGGAAGAATGTATAACTGGATTCTGAGTTTCTTGTTTGGAAGGACGATTCAAGTAAGAGTAGGGACTGCCTGTTCTCAGATTCTTCCAATTGAGAATGGAGCTCCACAGGGAAGTGTGAGCAGTCCTTTTCTTTTTAATTTAATGATTAATGACATCTATCATAACGTTGATACTGGAATAGGAAGATCACTATGGAAAAGGCTGCGAAATGTTCTATTTGTAGAAAATAAAATGCAAAAAGCAGTGAATGAGGTGGAAAATTGGGCGAATAGTTGGGGTTTTCGTTTTTCTGTGGCAAAAACACAAGTAATATGTTTTTCGAAAAAGAAAAATAATCCAAGCTTGAATGTCAAAATGTATGGTTATCAGCTGGGGGCAAGTGGGGGGGAAGCTATCAGTCATTGAAAAGAATTTATTGTGCTGTGATTAAATCAAACATAGATTATGGTAGTGTACACTGTAAAAAAATTAGACGTAAAATAATGGTGAAATGCATGGCAGCACAGGGTGCCAAAGGTTTACCATTAACAGAAATAACGCTACACCCTGAACTGAGGTCACGTGTTTAAACTGTGAACATAAGAAAATGTTTGTCTACCATACAATAAAATAACATGTTGTCACTGTAGTATGAAATGATTCGTCTGTTAAATAAAAAATGACTTAAATGAAAATGGTAAAATGAAAAAACAACAGTATTCAAACTTTAAAAGTACACTGACAAAGCTTCATGTGTGTGTTTTACTACTTTTAAACAAGTATTTTGTTAATTGAATTGTTTACACAACTTCCATTGTTATTCTATTTTGTTTAATTTTATACAAAGCAAGCAAATATTATTTGTGTACAAAACAACCACATGAAGACTCAAAAGTGGACAGACCATAGACCTTTAGCTTTTTTTTATACAGTAAAGAGATGTGCTCTGTGTCTTATACACAAACACAAAACACCATCAGGGTAACACGTTACGTGAAAATGATAGTATAAACATTAACTAAACAACTTACAGTATAATGTTAAAAAACACTCAAATGTATACAGCTGCTAAAACAAATATATAAAGAAACTAAGTGATGAATGAAATATGACATGTTGTGCAGAGTTAAACTGGGAATTGTGGGAAAGTCCTTTACAGTTTTTCACAGTATATGTGAAGGTTATTTACAGTTTAATTCTACAGAGATGTCAGTGGAAAGAAATAGTGAAGTGCACGGCAGCACAGGGTGCCAAACATTGACCATCAACAGAAATAACGTCTGTACACTGTGAACTGAAGTGACGTGATCTGAACAAACTGACTGTGAAATTAACAGAGAAATTCTGTAGTTCTAACAGAAGTGTTCTGGCAACCAGTGTTTTCTGTAAGAAATCCTCATTAAACTACTCTACAAACACCATCACCACCATCACTTATTACAACACCACCTTCACTTTATTTCTGTTGTGCTTTTACAAAAGATCTTATTGACAATGAACACAAGTTTAGATGTTGACGGTTGTTGTTTAGTCACCATTATGCTGATCAGTGTTTGCTTTACTTGGGTTCTTGACTCTTTGCTTTTACCTTCAGAATTTCTTTAGCTTTTATGGCTGAATAAAGTTGAGAGAAAGTGATTTCATGTTCTTTATGATGGTGAGAGTCATCATCTACTGGCCGTCTCCATTCACGTATTCATTGATTATAAGTGCTTTGTAATGCTGCAGCCATTACAGTGAAATTATGAAGAACTTTAAAACACATCATGCACATTAAAAATGGCAAAACCATGAGATATGCAGACATTAAGATTCAGCCTGTTCAACAATGGTGATAACTAACAAACTATTCAGATAAATGCAATGCATTCTGGGTTCCAATCATAGTACACAACTCATCCATGATTCCCAGCATGCATTGCAACATGAAGCTTTTCATTTAATGTCACCACTGTTGAGATTCATACATTGATTATTCATGTCTATGTGTGAAAAACCAGCTCTTGTATTTTCATGTACATTATGTTTTCTAAATCTCTTCATGTGAACATAAAAAAAATCAAAGCAGATCTAACAAAAACTCAACAAAAATATGAATCACATAAAACCAACACTTAAATATATGACAATTCACATCATCATTTACCAGACAAATAAATCTGAACATTTTTTCTTTTGAATGTCCATCAGTCTCCAGCCTAAAAAGAGATCACAGCATATTAGATCAAGGGCGAAGAGCCCAACTAAAGTAATCACTGATCACATTAATGGTGACTTTAATAACAATGAAACATCAAGTCATTCATATTCTGCAGCATGTTGATTTGTGAAAGTCCCTGTGAAACAGAAGTGGTGATTGTCTTCAGTTTTCTGACATATTTCACAATGAAACTTAATATTGAATGAGGAAGAATAGTGGGTGTGGCTAATGTTTTCTACTGTGATTGATTGGATGAATAAAAACAACATGTTCTGCTCAAGACGTCAAATTCACTTCATCAGAGAAAGATCATCACTAGAGGACAGAAGTGCATTTTCAGATTTCATGATCATTACTTTTGTTTAAAAGAAAACATCTTTTTTTTCAGTAACATGGAAAAATGTCAATTGGTGTAAATGTATGGCGTTTTATGGAGTTTTACTATTTTAATAAAAAAATGTGAAAATACTGTTACGTTATACTGCATTTTCCCTGTAAAAATACATTTATTTTTTACAGTGTATAGATAGCATCTAATTAATATTTACATTTATCACAAAGAACTGTGAATTCTACATGGTGTTAATAGAATATATAATGCAACTAGTACATGTAGCCGCTGCTAAATTCAACTGGGAAAATAAAGACTATATTTGGTGGCTATGTGTGTTTTTTCAATATTTTTTACAGTTATGATAAAAATGTGATATGGCTGTGAAATTCTAATGGGTTTTTCAGTAAAAATACACTTTATCCAACTCTGACAAAAAAAAATAAACATGAACATTTGTTTAAAGGATATGTCAGGTTAACAATACACAACAATTACTTTAATTTAAAGGAAATAGAGTGTTTTTTCCACTAACACATTTAATCAGTTAAAGAACAGGCGACATGAACATTAGGTGTCAATGTATGCATTTTTATGGAATTTCACAGTTCTGATTAAAATTAGATGTTACTGTTAAATTCTACTGTTTTTTCTCTGTAAAAATACATTTATTTTTTACAGTGTAGGTAAGCATGAATCGGGAAAGTGTGACAAATGTGGAGAATTTGAAACAGTGAGGCATATCCTTAATGAGTGTTCTGCATATGAAATTGAGAGATTCCAATTAATTCAAGAATTAGGATGGTTGGGAGCAGTGTTGGGGAAAGTTACTTTTAAAAGTAACTAGTATTGTGTAATTTCTGAACACATATGAACACAAACAAGATATATTTTACATGTATTGAGCACTGTTATTCACCACAGTTATATATTTTACATGTATTGAGCACTGTTATTCACCACAGTTATATATTTTACATGTATTGTGCACTGTTATTCACCACAGTTATAAATGCACTTGATAAAATACCTAAAAAGTATTAAGAAGTATTCATAGGAACATCAGTACATAGATGGCTTGATCTGAAATAACATTTAATAAGAATGATTACATATAAGTAGGTTTATGATGATGATTTGATTATTTGAAGATGAATTGATGATTTAATGATACAATCTGTACCTGTAACCAATGATTGTTTATATAAATGCACGTAATGTCACTTTAAGCATGTTTTAAGCACATTTGAGCACAATGTAACAAGGTAAAGTCCAGTGATGTTTTTAGAGGCCTAAAGTTTAAAGCATGTTGTGCTCTCTCTGAAACCTGGGGACTTTTGATGTGGTAGAAGTCGATCTTGAAGTTCAAAAAATCTCTCAGACAAAGAAGGTTCATGTGTCAAGGAGTTAACTTTATTTGATCAGGCCAAACAAAGTGAGATGTCCCAAGTCATCTGAAAACTTAGTGTTTTCCAGCCTGTAGTTATAGTGAAACTTAGGAAAGGAGGTGCTTTCCTAAACCAATCAGGAAATTCCCTTTACCTTTTATTTTTTATTATCCAATCATTCTCGTCTGCCACTATTATTTTCTAGGCAACAAGGTTTGTATCTAATAGTGGAATGTCGACCTTTACTTGGTTTTTAAAAATAAGTTTTCCAGTTGGTACCAGTTTTCAGGCCACAAAGTGAACAACATGTTCAACCTTCTGAACTTTATCTAGGTCAGGCCTTAAACAGATCCAAAGACATCACTGAATTTTATATTGCTGAAATCTGGTCTATACTTGGTTAAAACGATTAAAAATATACTTATAGTTCAAACAACACTCAATCAATGCTTAAGTATACTGATTATATCATTAAATCATCAAATCATCTTCATATATTCACTTGTATAATAGTTATTGGTCTGATTATTAACACATCTATGGTAATATCATTCCTATGAATACTTATTATAAGTGGGATGTACAACAGAGCCCAAAAGTGCATATATGCACAAAATGACACAAAATGATCAGAATTATGCACAATACTTTCCACTGTTTAAAAGTAACCATGATCACGCACGTCTCATATGGTGACCATGGCTTGTTTGGTGGTCTCGTGTGGTAACCATTGTATGCAAATTATTTTAAAAATGAGGTAATAGCCAGCGTACCACCATTAGATACGTACCTTGTTGCCTGGGACTTATTGGTGGCAGGCAATCGATAATTGGTTAATAAAAAATTAGAGATAACAGGAAAGTACCTGATTGGTTTTAGAAGAGACCACCTTTCAGAAGTTTTACTATAACTGTAGACTGGAAAACACTTGGTTTTTAGATGACTTGGAACATCTCACTTTGTTTGGGCTCAAGCAAATAAAGTTAACTCTTTGTCACCTGGACCTTCTTTGTCTGAAAGAATTTTTGAACTACAAGACCAATATTTTTACCACAACACTAGTTACAATATTGAGTTACTCAATACGGTACTTTTTGTGGAAAGTAACTGAAAGTACTTTTTGCGTTACTATTTCTCACCTAACTGATGCTCATGCTTTTCCAGACTTTGCTGTTCTTTAGTGTTTAACACTGTAATGCATTTAACAATCCTATATAGTCTATAACACACCTTTATTTTCTTTAAAAAAACATTTCAAATATTTTCTGACCAGTAGTCCTCCACCTCATCAGAGCTCTGCCTACTGTTGACACTGCTAACTTCTGTGTCACTCTCCATATTTATTGTGTTTTGACAGCATGGCTAGTTGCACAAGTTGGCGCCGGTGAGCTTTTGAGATGGCAGAGTCGTTTCCAGTCGTATAACATTGTGTGGGAAAAGGAGGATTTTTGGCTGGCGAATATAGGTGTTTTTTTATTTATTTAAAAAAGTTATATATAAGCGATATGACAGATCCTCTTTGCATTACTGAGCACTTTGTTGAGCCAAAACAACTTGATAGTGTTATACGAAATTATGCTTAATCTAATATGTAATATATTACTAATATTATATAATATTATTTTGAGGGGAAAATGACATTTAACATATTATGTTGTATATATGCTGGTATTTGGTGAGGAGNGCGCTCCCCACTGGGGAGGAAGACCCAACCCCGTCCGTGTTGTGTCCAGTACGCGCGCTGCACCTCTACTTAGACCGCACACAGAGTTCAGGAGCTCGGATCAGCTCTTTGTCTGTTTCGGAGGTCAGCAACAGGGGAGAGCTGTCTCCAAGCAGAGGTTGGCCCATTGGATTGTGAACGCTGTCAAGGCAAATTACCAAACCCTAAATCGCCCGTGCCCCCTAGGAGTGAGGGCCCACTCCACCCGGGGTGTTGCCTCCTCTTGGGCCTTGGCACGGGGGGCCTCTCTCGCAGACATTTGCAGAGCTGCGGGTTGGGCTACACCCAACACCTTCGCGAGGTTTTACAACCTCCGCGTAGAGCCGGTGTCAGCCCGCGTCCTGCATGGCCACATGTAGGACCGGCAACTGGTAGGGTGTACGCCTGTTCGGTTCTTTTTCCCCTCTCTCGAGTGGGTCAGTATACCGATTTAGCCTCCATTCTTTCCCCACTGGGCGAATAACAGGCACTCTATCCATCACTAAGCAAGCACCCCCTGGGGCAGGCTGGGCAGAGCAGCCCTGCCCCTTAGACCAGGTTTCACCTGAGTTATTCGCAGCATAGCTCTAACCGGACCTAGTGCTACCAGACGTTGCAACTCCCCAGTAGGGCGGTTCCGTCTGATGTATCCTCATGCTGGTTCCCACCTTGGTAACCCATGACCTCCCCAGGTGGACCTCCACCTCGCGGTTTTCTCTTCAGCCACACTTTCTTCCCATGAGTTCTTCCCCATCGGTGAGACCATGTTGGTATCTCCACTATTCTCCTCGAAGAATAGTGGAATAGTAGGAAGTGGTCTCTGTAGCGCATCCCCCACTTAGGGAGTAGCGCTTACCCAGTGCCTTACGGTTCCGGGCGGCTTCTCGCTGTTAGAGAAACAAGGTCGCCGCCTGTGAGGCCGAAGGTAGGGGCATTCCCACCTTTCAGAAAGCTCTGGGACCCCCTACCTACCCACTGGTAGGATTCAATTTCGCGGTAGCGTTCTCGACTGACACGCCCTGGCCAGTCACCGTCGCTTCGTTGAGATTGTGACAGGGCACAGTGTTATGGTGTTTTCCATTGGAACCCCATCTGTCGGTTCGACACAACGTCGAGAGACCGACAGAAAGGGAACGTCTCGGTTACGTTTGTAACCTCGGTTCCCTGATGGAGGGAACGAGACGTTGTGTCCTCTTGCCACAACACGTGCTGTCCTCTGCAGCAGTCGTGAGAGGTCTCAGGCTCCTCAGAACTAAGGTGAATGAATGATGCACGCCGTCTCCCTTTTATACCCGGATGTCCGGGGTGGAGTCCGGCATGCAAATTTCATTTGCCAATTTTCATTGGCCTTTTCTAAGCAGTCGGAAACGATTGGTCCTCAGGGACGAACCCCATCTGTCGGTTCGACACAACGTCTCGTTCCCTCCATCAGGGAACCGAGGTTACAAACGTAACCGAGACGTTTTCATGCTTTGCTTCTATTGTGTGTATATGAATTGAAATAATCAAGACTTTAAATGACTACGGCCAAAAACGATTTAATCAAAAATTAAACGATGAGCATTGAAAGGAAAATATTCATTTTTTTTATTTTATTTTATTACTTATTTTCTTTGGTAAATGCAGAACAACAAACAGCAATGATGTGCATTAAAAACAAATTCCTTGATTACACCATCTTCAGCTAAATATTCTCAAACGGAATACGGAAATAAATGGCTGTGTCTACATTTATTTATGATTGTATGCATTATTTAACCTTTGGTTAAATAATTTATATTTACCATGCTATTTATATTTGCCTTAATTTATATTTACCATGGCCACCTGCCACTGACATTATGAATGCACTTGAAACGATGAGGAACAAGACAGAAAAAAATTGAGAAAATCTGACAAAATACAACCGAATAAGCTATTATTGGGTTATTATTATATAGATGTTTTTAAATGACAAACACGGCTGTTTTCAAGGAAAATACACGTTTTATTATTTACAAATGCAAATTATTTACAGCAGCAGGTGCAATTACAACGAAACGTTTTCCTTCATGAAAAAGGATAGCCATCTTAAGCTAAATATTGTCAATCGAAAATAAAAGCTATAGTTTACGCTGAGGGCAGGGTACAGAAGAACATACAGTCTTGTTTTAAACATGGCTAAGCAATCAAATTTCGATCCAGCAATCAAAACACGTTGTATTTTTTATTATTATTTTGATTAAAGTACTTTTCAACTTTAAAGGTCTTTGCACATACAGTCCGAAATTGCCGTATGCGTTTTTTTGTATTTGGCTCTCGTTTGTACTGTCTCTGNTTATATTGCTGAAATCTGGTCTATACTTGGTTAAAACGATTAAAAATATACTTATAGTTCAAACAACACTCAATCAATGCTTAAGTATACTGATTATATCATTAAATCATCAAATCATCTTCATATATTCACTTGTATAATAGTTATTGGTCTGATTATTAACACATCTATGGTAATATCATTCCTATGAATACTTATTATAAGTGGGATGTACAACAGAGCCCAAAAGTGCATATATGCACAAAATGACACAAAATGATCAGAATTATGCACAATACTTTCCACTGTTTAAAAGTAACCATGATCACGCACGTCTCATATGGTGACCATGGCTTGTTTGGTGGTCTCGTGTGGTAACCATTGTATGCAAATTATTTTAAAAATGAGGTAATAGCCAGCGTACCACCATTAGATACGTACCTTGTTGCCTGGGACTTATTGGTGGCAGGCAATCGATAATTGGTTAATAAAAAATTAGAGATAACAGGAAAGTACCTGATTGGTTTTAGAAGAGACCACCTTTCAGAAGTTTTACTATAACTGTAGACTGGAAAACACTTGGTTTTTAGATGACTTGGAACATCTCACTTTGTTTGGGCTCAAGCAAATAAAGTTAACTCTTTGTCACCTGGACCTTCTTTGTCTGAAAGAATTTTTGAACTACAAGACCAATATTTTTACCACAACACTAGTTACAATATTGAGTTACTCAATACGGTACTTTTTGTGGAAAGTAACTGAAAGTACTTTTTGCGTTACTATTTCTCACCTAACTGATGCTCATGCTTTTCCAGACTTTGCTGTTCTTTAGTGTTTAACACTGTAATGCATTTAACAATCCTATATAGTCTATAACACACCTTTATTTTCTTTAAAAAAACATTTCAAATATTTTCTGACCAGTAGTCCTCCACCTCATCAGAGCTCTGCCTACTGTTGACACTGCTAACTTCAGTGTCACTCTCCATATTTATTGTGATTTGACAGCATGGCTAGTTGCACAAGTTGGCGCCGGTGAGCTTTTGAGATGGCAGAGTCGTTTCCAGTCGTATAACATTGTGTGGGAAAAGGAGGATTTTTGGCTGGCGAATATAGGTGTTTTTTTATTTATTTAAAAAAGTTATATATAAGCGATATGACAGATCCTCTTTGCATTACTGAGCACTTTGTTGAGCCAAAACAACTTGATAGTGTTATACGAAATTATGCTTAATCTAATATGTAATATATTACTAATATTATATAATATTATTTTGAGGGGAAAATGACATTTAACATATTATGTTGTATATATGCTGGTATTTGGTGAGGAGACTAAGGCCACATTTACACGATGAAAAACGGAAAAGTTTTTCCATTGTGTTTTTGAAAAGTTTCACGTACACATGACAGCGTTATCAAAGCGGTTTGCATTTACACGGATCCAGGAAAATGGATAAAAACGCTGTAGTATGCATGCCAGGCCAGTGGATGGCGATGTTGTTGTGTAAAGAAACAGGACGTGCCTTGACACGTACACATGCACATTTATAAGCCAAAAGTGCTTTTAATACCATTGGTCGACGTATATGTGTGTTTAAAGTCTGGCGAATGTAATAGTGTGTCTCCGTTGGTCTTGTGGGTGCAGCAAATCCACATTTTGCTGGGGAAACATTAATACACAGTCGAGCAGCGAGAGCTCACAGTACGGGAAGCCGCTATTTTGTTTTGGCTATACTCGCTTGACTGAGCGTGTAATACGCAAGCGCGTGACGTCATCGTTTTCAGGAAGTTCCGTCTTGCAGTTTACATGGAAACAAAAACGGCGGTGTTTTCAAAAAGTTGCACTTTGAGAGCCGTTTTCAAAAGTTTGCGTTTTCAGTCCCCTAAAACACCGTTTCCGTGTAAACGGACAGCTAAAACGCATATTTTTTTTGCGTTTTCAGTTGAAAACGGTCTCGTGTAAACGGCCTCTAACAAATAACAGTTGTTTCCTCTCTTTCTCTCGCGCTCCGCCCACTCCCCAACCCTTCTTCTAACAGTGACCATGCCCATTTAAGTCTGCAGATCTGTCTGTGTGTGCAGCGCCATGTAGAGAATCTAGCATAAGCCAAATGGTCGGAGTCATTGAAAGAAGAGCCATCAACCCCCACTCCCTTTTGTCCTGGTTTCTTTTGCTATCATCATCAAAAGACCATAGCAAAAACCTGGCTCCAGGGGTCTGGTTTTAGAGTTTTGATAACGTTTTGTCTCTCTGTTGGATATTTACGACCCCTATGCTTCAAAGCATTGGTGAGAAGTCTCTGTCTCATCTCTAACTTAACATCTGAGGCTAACCAGAGAAATGTCCATGACAATAGGAACTTATGTGATTAAACTGTCCTTTTCTATACATATATCTAACTATTATGGTGGTTTTTCTAGACATATTATTGACTTTTCTTATATTCTAAATATATTACTGAGTTTTCTTATATAAAATAGTTTTCTTATATAAAAGAATAGATTTAAAGGTAGTTACAGAGTTCATGTACTTCTCTGATCTTAACAAGGGCTATGGGACTCATGTATGAGTTTGAACACCTGTGTGAACACCTGCGTACACACCAAACATCTTCTCACACTAAGACAGGAACTGCACGCACACCACACACACTTTTGTAGAGGAGTTTAACTTATCGCATACAGCCAAAGACGCTGGGGTGCTCACGCTAAACCATGAGTTCATTTTTAATAAAACCAATGATAAATCATGTATCGTCCGAAAGCCCCCGGAAAGGTGTCAAGATAAAGAGCATGTGATATACGTATGTGTTATTGAGAGGCGCTCCTTACGAATAAATCCTAAAATCGTAGGCCGGAAATCCTAAAACGGTAGGCCGGAAATCCTAATATGGTAGGTCGGAAATCTTAATATGGTAGGCCGGAAATATAACTGTAGCAAGTGCAGGATTAAATGTAACTGTAACAAGGCATAAGGGGATGGACTAATAAAAATAAGTGATGTCATGTAAAACCTGGTTGGTAGAAGATGATGTCAGGTAAAACATGATTGGTTTGAACTGTGATAACAACTTGAGAACAATGCATAAAAGATGGAGTCAGACATGTATTCGTTAGGCATCAACAGATAAACTCTGTATGTCTCACTTTGCTTGCTCGAGCAAATAAAGATTGAAACCTCTTGAAACCTGGCTCTCTGGTCTTTGTGAATTCTTTCAACATTGGCTGATCAACTTTTTGCCACGACACTATATAGGTTGTGTGTTGGTGCTTGCGCCATTTTAAATAGTCTGTTACAGTTAGATATACAAGTTTAATTCAGGCTTTGTTTGTATGCGTTCCATCTGAATGAATCATGACTTGTTGCAATTCAAACCTATCCATTTTCGATATCTAAATGTTTGTCTTTACTCTTCCTCCTTGTATATATACATTGTGTGACCATAGAACACTTTCTTTTCATTATGTTATAATTGGGAATGATATTTTGTAAAGTTGCCAGGAGGTCATAAAGATGCAAATTAGCTGTTGAGTGGACAAAGAACCTTTTCCCTGCTCAACTCTGATTGGTCGATTCAAACTCAGGTGGGCATGCCCTCTCATGAGGTTAAATATCGAGCCTGCTCTGAAAACCTCTCTTGTCTTGTCGTCCTCTCTTCTCTTCCGGCTTCGTCCCTTCCTCTGGTCTCTTCAGAGACTGCCCTCCCCCCTGGGAAAGGGATGGAACAATGGACTTCTACTGCCACGTGGTTAAGCCATGCGGGCCGATCACGAGGCCCGCAACTTTCTGCAGGGATTACCTTTCTGAAACCTTTTTGAACAATTCCATCTCTACACGCGCATACGGATATCGGTCCAGCACAGAGCTTGCAAGTATCCGTTTCTATTTATAGAATAGCTGCGTTAAATCTGTGCCTCTTTGTTAAAGATGATTTTTATTGGTGTTCAGAAATCGCTGCCATGCCCTCTCTCTCTCTCTCTCTCTCTCTCTTTCTTCTCACTCTTTCTCCCTCCGCGCTTCCAAGCGCATTTGTGTTTCATGTATTTGTTTGTTTTATGCGATCGTCATTGTTTTTGTTATCATGTAGAGTAGAGTTTAATAAACAACCATATATATTCATTTGTGATGGGTTTTCTGTATTCACACTCACAGACTTGGTCCCTTTTACTGTGTTGCGATTTACGCTACCTTTGCTCTAAATCCTGTTTCGTAAAGTCACGTTACTTATGGCCATGAGATAATGTAAAGTATATAATATCATTGAGGCATTTGCTGGTTGAATGCATACAAGTATTGTCATGCTTTATATTACTAATCAGAGACCGTAAAATATGTATATTTGATCACTAAACTAAACTAATTCCTTGACTGAAATTGATGTTTTAAATAACTAATTTCATGGATATGATCTTGAAAGATCTGGTGGAGAACCATATTTGGTGAGCTTTGCTCATCAATATAATAACGTCAGCTAAAACTGCTACAGCCACAAACAGACGAACACAGCTTATGTTTACATTCACGAGGCATGAGACCATTGATTGCTGTTGCGTGTCATGACTTGCGCTAATTTCGTGATCTGAAAGTTATCTTCCAAACATGTTCAGCATTTGCAGGACAATTGATTGCTGTTGCAACTCGTGATTCGCGCTAATTTCACGATCTGAAAGCTGTCTATTGAGCATGACCGGCATTTGCGGGCATTTTGTTCATGGTGGTGAGTGTGGCCACACTATAGCTCCGCATCTGAGCTCTCGCCTCCCATCTCTGTGTCAAGGGTTGCCAGATTTGCATAACAAAAAAGAAGCCTGAACACTGCAGCACTGTAGACATGGCAACACTGCCAATGTCTGACTAGCGACTGTTTCTGCGCAAGCATGAGTGATCATGTCTACATTACTTTTAATTCAGAATTTCACTTCTGCAGTTTAAAAAATATTCATATAAATCAATGGTTAGACTGAAAAGTAATTCGATTTACTTGAAAAACAAAAGTAACTCGAGTATTGATATGTAAATTTATAAAGTAACTGCGTTACATTACTTGTTACTTAAAAAGTATTCTGATTATGTAAAGCACGTTACTTGTAACGCGTTACCCCCAACATTGGTTGGGAGTGGATAATATTTCTTTAAAAGTATTGTTAGGAAACGGGTCAAGGCAATCAAGAGTACATGAAATATTATTTAAATACCTGAATAACACAGGAACAATAGATAGAATATAGGTGGGTTTTTTTTAGTGTATTTCTACCTTCCAAATCTATTTACACTCCAGATCAGTAGGTGGCGGTAATGCACCTTTTTGTTGGTTTGCCAAACCGCCATAAAACACCAGAAAAAGAAGAGTCAGATAATGCTGAATGATTCGGTATCAATAAAGGGTCACTATGTGAATCATCCCATTAAGAAGGTATTGGATAAATGCTGGGAACAAGAGTCTGACAAGTATAGTAGTTTTGGATGGACTGTTGGAAAAGCTGCTCAATCATGTGACATTTTAAACATAGAAATGTGCCCTGCAGTTGTAGTATCACCCATTTCGCCTTGGCTGCTCCCGTCGCCAGAAGTAGATCTTGGGTTGCAAGAAATAGTTAATGATAAAAATAGAGTAATACCAAAATGTGACGTGGTTAAACAGTTTCTTGAACAAAATTACAAAAATATGATTAGAGTCTTCACTGATGGATCAAAAGATGCTGTTACTGGTAGAGCTTCAGCAGCTGTATGTATCCCACACTTAAAAATTTGTATTGGCAAAAGAGTTTCTGTTCATTTGGAGTGTACACTACAGAAATGGTAGCAATCTTACTTGCTACTACAAACATTTTAAAGGGATGCTTCACCCAAAAAAGAAAATTTGTCATTTACTCAACGCCAGATTGTTCCAAACCTGTAAAAATGTTTTTTGATGCTGAATACATAGGAAGATATGTGGAAGAATGTCAGATACCATCCCTCATTTACTGCCACAGTAGTGAAAATAAATACTGTGGGAGTCAATGGGGGTAAGATTTGACATTCTTCCAAATGTCTTCCTGTGTTCAGCAGCACACAGACATTTATACAGGTTTGGAACAATCTGAGAGTAGATGGCAGAATTTTCATTTTTGGGTGAAGTATCCCTTTAATGGACATATTTAGAGTAAAAGTACATGCAATTAGTCATTGGTGTGATTACAACACATTCAGAAAAAAGTTGAACATCGTTTTTGTTTCATTCTGTAAACTACTCCCATATTGTTTTGTTACTTGCATTTATTTGCAGAACATGTATTGTATACTCATATTCATTTAAAAACACTTGTATTTTAAGAAAAGTAAAACCATGGAAAAATTAAGAGACGTCTTTGCCTTTTGCCTTTAATCAGCGTTTCCAATTTCTACATGTATTATGGTTTTTACACTACTCAAGATTTGAAAACATTACATCTTGTTATGTTGACTATTTAGTCCGGTTTCAAATTGTCTGCAAAATAATCAAAAACGTTATGCTTTTGGAATTTGGTAGAAATGTTGGTAGAAAAATGAAAAATAGTTTAAGTTTACCCTAACATACCTACAAATAGTAAATTATATTATATCTAAATTATAGAAACAACTATACAATTGTTTTAGTTGCCATGTCCATTAATGGGAAAGGGACTAATGAAATGTTGTGATAAAAAATGAGTAATAACCAGTAAAATAGTTCTCACCCAAGGACATTTTCAACTATCAAAAGATAGTCATTACACTGTAAAAATGACTGTAGTGGAGCGGTTAATATATTGCTGTTTATCCAGTCCTCCAGAGGGCGTTAGTTCTATAGTTGTTGTAGTAGTTAGCTACTGGGTGGCAAGAGAAGAACAAGTGTTTTCTAGAATGACAAGAAGCACATGGAGGGCTGCTTCTCTCTCTCTCTAAAGCCATTCCTATCGTTTGAAACTCTTTTGAGTGGCAATATGAGTAAGTTTCTGAGTTTAATAGTAGACTTGATGTATGTGATTGTTGAGGTAAACTAGAATGTGTTTATGGATGCTAATCTGTGTTAACGTGTTATGGCATAGTAAAGTCTTGGGGAAATGTTCATCCTGTATGACTATTTAGCGTTAACCCGTTCATGCACTTTCTACGNGGAGATGTTAAATCTATAAACTGACTGATTTAGGGGGAAAAAAATAATGGTGATAACTGGTGAAACAACATATTTTGAATAAAGATGTTGTGTTGGCTTTAATGGATGCTTGCAAGGTTTATATTGTATTAAAACTGTCTATATTTTCACTTTACATAATTGAAAACATTTGATTGCACAAAGGAATTTGACTATGGCCGCAAATTGACAAAACAGCTATAAAATCTGGATGTAATTTTACAAGAATTAACAGACTGTTTAGATCACTATTACTCAGGTGGTAATTGAATCAAAACTAATGTTTAATTGTGCATCCATATCCCATTAAAAACAAACTTGGTCTAAGCAAAAAGATGTTATAGAATTTTGAATAGTTTGTGTCATTAACATTTTGTCACATCCATTACTAGAAATATCAGCGGTCAAATGAGCCTATTATCCTAAAAGCTAGCCAAGCATCATTCTCCACACAAATCCCCCTGGTGCATTAGATCATTAAAAAGCTTACAGAAAATCTAAGTCTTACAAAAATACTGTACGCACTGGCAGCTATTTGCATGGTTCACTTTATTAGCTTTAACCAGCACTTCTCAATTGGTCGGTCGTGATAACAGAGACAGACAACGCTAAATGTAAAATAAAATAATAGCAGAAATAGTAGTATATTTGTGTGTGGTTAGAAGAAAAAGGAAAATACATTTTAAAGGAGAAAATGCATATAGCACTGCATAATTTTCATATCTCTCTAATAAAACACACCTGTTTAAATTTATCAGGTCATTAGTAAAGTCTCCAAGACCTGTGTCAGATTATAGTGACATCAAAATGTGCAGTGTTGGGGGTACTCCAGGACCTGGATTGGGAAACACTGTGTTAGAGTAAAAAAAGTACTGAATTGGGCCCTATTTTAATGATCTAAGCGTATGGTGCAGGTGCACTTAGGCGGTGTCCATTTTTGCTAGTTTAACAATGGTCCAAAAGGGTTGTACCTATTCTCTTAATGAGTCCTGTGTGTGTTTTCAGCATAACGTGCCATAAACCAATTATACTCTAATCTCCCATTAAGAGCCAGTTGCTCTTGCGGCATGGCAGATTCGCTATTTACATACCGGAATTTGCAAGAGCAAAGACTGAACGCTTCTTCGGAGAGAAAATGCATCTGCTTATACGCAAGGATAAAATGGCAGCAGCAGACCATCTACAGGACAAGCCAGATTTTTTATCTTCATGTACACAATAATAATCTGTTACATTGTAATCCTTTCATTTTTAAAATTGGGCATGTTTGTGTGCTGCTGCACATCCCTGTGTGTGTAATAAGAAGAGTGTACATGTGTTGTGCACCCGCCTATAGGCTCATATGACTAATGCGTCCTTTAAATATATTAAAATATACTGCGCTATTGAATTTAAACCAGGTTTTAGTCAATCAATAGCGCAAGCGAATTTGCTATTAAAACAACGTGGCATTGGACTTGAAAATGATAACTGCGTCGGGCGTATGATAGGGCATATTGTTTCCTAAATCCCTTAGAGGCCACAGCAAAATGGACAAATTCAAACCAAATCAAGCACCGCATTTTTTTTAAATTAAATTAAATTTATAGAGATAAAATGACTTGGTTTAAAGCCACAAAATTGAATAATTTTGTTATGAAATATTTAAAAGTCATTTGCACAGTGTGATATATTTCATACAGTTGTGTATTTACATTATCCCAAATGTTCCTAAGAATGTGCAAATCCATAGAAATTCCTATTTAAAATAATGGCCCGTCCCTTGTATTTATCGCATATCAGTGACTTAATATCCGCTGCTCCGCACTAGCCTCAGTTTCCGGTTATAGAAACTACGGCAACACGCAAATGCGGAAGTGGTTATACTGCATCTGGGACGCAGCATCTGTTGTTCTGTTATTATGGATCACGATTACTCTTTGCCGAGTAAAGGAAACCAAAAAAAGCGTAAACGTAGGCCAAATAAGGCAAGCAGGATTATGGACAAACGAAGAAATAAAACAAGGATTAATATCGGTGTGGCGTTTTCTAAATGGAGAGAGCTTTGCGACCAACTTGGACTCGACAGAGAATATACGCTCTCGCATGTGTTTTAACAGACAGATAAGCAAAATGTGTTGTAAATACTTGTGGGTTCGTTCCAATTTACTTTTTAAATGACGACTGTATGACTGTTTTAAACACGTAAAACTGTGTAGCATTTCACTAGTCCGTTGCATCTTCTGCCAGAGAAAAATAAGCCATGCAAATTGAGTTCAGCAATAAATTTTAGGTAATGTGCACCATTACCTCATTTGCATAATTTATTTCAGTGAGTTGGGTGCTGAAACAATGCAGAGGGTGCATGCAAGCGAACAATGCTATCAGCAGTGACAATTCATGCATTCCCCTCTGGGACTTCAAGCTATCATGTCTAAGCAATCATGCAACGATTTAACATTGACTCACTAATACAAATCCGTCCAGAGTCAAAATCAAGTTCTCTCAAGTGACCCTTTGATCTGAGAAAGGCACTGATGTTAATAACCCACATCTGTTTATTATTCTGGGTTTAATCCACCGGGCTGTGACGGATTGTACCATTAACGAATGGAATCCATGAGACAGGAGGAAGATTAGCATAGCATAACAAGCAGCACGCCACAATATACCGTCAACCACACGGTAGCCCTCATTACAAAACAAACAAGCCAGAGTCTACGAGCTGCTGATGGTTGCACAGCGAATTCATCTCTCACTGTCAGCAAAACGCAGGCATGCACTGCCAAATGACACACCGTTTCGGGAGCTTATTTCTGCAACCCTCAGCCTGAATGGTGGAAATGCTGAGAGCTAATTTACTGATGGCTGCATCATTTGGTAATAACCCGGTAGCCAGTGCAGTCGGGCCAGTTCCGGCCGAGTGTCGGCGCACTCGGCTGTGTTCTGGCAGTGGCTCACCAAAAGTAAGCCAGCTCTGGCCCAGCAATGGTTGCCAGATTCGGCTTGGCTTTGGTTGTGCAGATGTGGCCCAATTCGGGCTGAGAAATGGCACTTTTGCCACATTCGGCCTGACTATGGTCCTCAACTGCTGCCGTCATTTTGGGTGAGATATGGCCATACTGACTAGGGCCAGTTAAGGTTGAGTGTTGGGGTGGACAGATCAGAGACTTGGGCACAGGTAGGGTAAATAGACTTTCAGAATGAGTTACCTTTTAACAATGCAGCAAATTTGTTTTACTTTGTAATAAAATGATTTAGCATGGCACTTAATCGCAAATGTTTTTTTTACTTTAGTGAGAAATAAATAGAAGACAACCCATAGAAGAAAGAAATAAAAAATAAAAAGATCCCGATTACCTAACATTTAAATTCACAAGTAATGTAATGTTAGCTGACTGAAAACTTGCTTTAGATAGTTCTAGCTTGTATATACAGTAGTATTACTAATTCTAAACATGAGAGCTAAATAAAGCTATATTTTTCCCATATTAACAAGCATCAATATTATATTAAACATCCAGATTTAAATTCATATTTACAAAAGACAAATAATAAAGCTGGGTTTTATGAACATAACTACCATAATCAATATTCAAGATTTTACATTCCCAAACTTAAAGAAAGTTAAAAGAAGTGACCATGTTTTCAAATATTTTTTTATTTTCATTTTTTTTCAACAATTAATATTTCATAATTGTTTAGTTTTCCTGTTACTAAGAAAAAAAAATACACCAAGGATTAAAGCTATAGAGACTGATTTTAAGTAGTGTGATGGAAAGATAAGCTCAGAAAATTCCCCTAATAAACAGAGGGAAGGGGAGAATGGTATTGTACAGCAGTGGTTCTCAAACATTTTCGTTGTAAGGCAACCTTTGTGTTAAGTGCATCGCTTTGCGGCCCCCCATATAAAGACGTATAATCTTAAATTTAGAATTTTAATTAAACCAAAAACATTCAGTTTTACAATGCTGGAACCTCAATTATTTTGGTTGGTGGTGTCATTTTTCAGATGTTTGATTGCATAAAATCTATGATAAATTTCTATATTTCATAAAATGCCACAAAATCTGTGGCCCCCTGGATCCATCTTGGGGCCCCCCAGGGGGCCACGGCTCCCAGTTTGAGAACCACTGTTGTACAGGACCTCTGTGCCATATTGAATGTGAGTCAGTGTCTGGGTAACGGAATATCTTCCACATAATATCTTAACACACACACACATAAATAATTAATTAATTTATTTATTAATTGTCAACTTACTATTTTTTTCAGTTTTAAAGCCTTTCAACTTTTATTTTGTTTTATCTTTATTTTATTACTGATACATTTTATATCTGATCAAATATTTTTCTTCTTAACTGATTATCATTGAGAGTTTTATGTTTTTTTTTCATAAAAAAAATGTATCTTATGAAACAAGCTCGAAGTGGAACTTTGATTTTGAAAAAAAACGGCTTTGATTTTGAAAAATATAAACGGTCTCATGTTTCAAACTTTCAAGACATGCCCCTTTAGCTGCTACATCTAGTGACAAAATTTAGCGGGCTTTTTTCCTCTGGACCTAATGCGATTGCTGAATGAATAAAACAGTGCTATTTGCTGAGGTAAGTACTTTTTTATAATTATTTAACATGCTTTTCATACATAAAATATTGATACTCTGTACATATTACATCAGTGTGAACTTTGTAAGGTAGCCAATCTCGTGTGTTGACTGATATAGCGTAGGTCTCATATTCGACATTACTTGTAGTGGAGCGGTTAATATATTGCTGTTTATCCAGTCCTCCAGAGGGCGTTAGTTCTATAGTTGTTGTAGTAGTTAGCTACTGGGTGGCAAGGGAAGAACAAGTGTTTTCTAGAATGACAAGAAGCACATGGAGGGCTGCTTCTCTCTCTCTCTCTAAAGCCATTCCTATCGTTTGAAACTCCTTTGAGTGGCAATATGAGTAAGTTTCTGAGTTTAATAGTAGACTTGATGTATGTGATTGTTGAGGTAAACTAGAATGTGTTTATGGATGCTAATCTGTGTTAACGTGTTATGGCATAGTAAAGTCTTGGGGAAATGTTCATCCTGTATGACTATTTAGCGTTAACCCCTTCATGCACTTTCTACGATTTATTTTATGTTGATTGTGATTTTTAGTTATTGAATACTCTTTTGTGTTTGTATCTTTTAGTTTTACACTTTTTTGCATTAAATCCTGGTCAAATACAACAAACTGTCTGTTCCTTGGAGGAAGTGATGCAAGAGAGAGTTTAGCTGGCTGTGAATCTCAATATAGGACACGGGGTCACATTGAGTGCAACAGTACAGTAAAAACATAACACTCTGCGAGGGAGCACAATAAACTACTGGAATTGAGTAAAACACATTCAACTTCTGCAGTCGTACTCAGCCATCATAATGGAAAAAACAGAAGCTGAAACCCAAAACAATGAGGAAATCAAATCGTTGCGCTCCTCTAACTCAGCAAAGTCCTCAAGGTTGTCAGGAAAAATGACTGTTAGATCATCAACAGGATCTTCAAAGTCATCAGCATCAACCAGAGTCAGCATGGCTGCAGCACGCGCGCATGCAGAAGCTCAAGCCGCAAAAGCCAGATTAGCGTATGCTGAGAAAGAGATGGATATTAAAGTGAAAAAAGCACGGTTAGAGGCAACTCTTGATTTACTCAATCTTCAGAAAGAAGCAGATGCAGCCATGGCTAAAGCGGAGGTGATGGAGTCTGCTGCTGCTCAGTATGCCCTTCCAGGGCAAGGTGAAGAGCTGAGCTTCTTACCGCTACAAACAACTACAGAATAAAAAGTGAGTGAATACATAAACAAACACAGTTACACTGATCTGGCTCAGGAAAACAGAAATACATTTCAACATGAAATGACATATCAAGAAGAACAATTCAAACAATCACGAATGTACACACCTTTGTATGCCAAACAAGAACCAAATCACTACCCGAATCGGCCTCCAGATGGCGCCAAGCGACCGCAGCAAAAAGATGAAATGCAACAAGCCTCTCACAACCTGTTACAACCACAGCGGAGGACAAGTTCAAATAATGTCGACAGTACAATCAGTGATCTTGCCAGATTCTTAGCAAAGAGTCAACTAGTAACTGGAGGATTGACTAAATTTGACAATAAGCCAGAGAGTTACCTGAGCTGGAAAGCCACATTCCAGACTACCACCAGAGATCTTGGTATTACGGCCAGTGAAGAAATGAACCTTCTGGTTAAGTGGTTGGGCCCAGAGTCTTCTGAACATGCTAAGAGGTTAAAAGCAGTTAATATAAAGCACCCACCTGCCGGTCTGGACATGATATGGAAAAGGTTAGAAGAATGCTACGGCTCACCAGAAGCAATAGAAAATTCCCTGTTTTCAAGAGTGCAAACCTTCCCAAAGCTCTCCAGCAAGGAGCCTCACAAGCTTCGCGACCTGTCCGATCTTCTGTGTGAACTGCATGCTGCAAAACTAGATGGATATTTACCTGGTTTAAGTTACCTTGATACAGCCAGGGGAGTAAGTCAAATTGTGGAGAAGCTGCCCTTTCACCTTCAAGAAAAGTGGACTATGGTAGGGACAAAGTTTAAAGAAGACCATAATGTGAGCTTCCCACCCTTTTCATTCTTCGTGGAGTTTGTGAAAGGCCAGGCCAAGGCAAGGAATGACCCGAGCTTTACCACAATTTACCTTTCACCTACCCATTCTACAATTACATGCAGAAAGGGAAAACCAACAGGTAATTACACACAAAAACCATCAGTTACAGTGCACAAGATAGAAGTATCAGAAGGAGGAAAGACAGTCGAAGACATTAAAAGACAGTGTCCCATACATCACAAACCCCATCCACTGAAAAGATGCAGGGGTTTTAGGATTATGCTGCTTGAGGATAGGAAAAAGTTGGTCAAAGACAACAACATCTGCTATCACTGTCTTGCCTCTACCGACCACCAAGCCAAAGACTGTAAGGTAACAGTTAAGTGTGAAGAGTGCAACAGCGAGAAACACCTGGCAGCTCTCCACCCAGGTCCGGCACCGTCGATGTCTAAGCCTCCCTCATACCCCAAAGAGCATGGCGGGGAGCAAGCAAACGTGCAAGACTTAAGATGTCACCGCCACATGTACAGAGGTATGTGGAAATGAGATCACAGGGAAATCCTGTTCCAAGATCTGCTTGGTGCAAGTCTACCCAAAGGATCAGCCAAACAACATCAGAAAGATGTACGCAATAATAGACGATCAAAGTAACCAATCACTTGCGAGGACAGAGTTTTTCGACATATTCAATATACAAGGCACAACCTCACCATACACACTAAAAACTTGTGCTGGTGTAATGCAAGTGACTGGAAGAAGAGCTTGTGACTATGTAGTTACGTCATTTGATGGAAAAGTGAGTTTTCCTCTTCCCACACTCAAAGAGAGCAACGCAATCCCCAACAATAGAGAAGAAATTCCTACTGCCGAAGATGCTTTACATCACCCTCATTTGAGAGCAATAGCCACTGAGATACCGCCCCTTGACACAGATGCTGACATTCTGCTGCTGATAGGACGAAACCTTCTCAGTGTTCACAAAGTATGGAGGCAGATTAGTGGCAGACGCAATGACCCATTTGCACATAAACTTGAACTAGGCTGGGTTATTGTTGGTGACGTGTGTCTTGGCAGCGCTCACAAGCCGAATGAAGTCAGTGTTCTAAAAACGCATGTGCTAGACAACGGACGCCCAAGCTACCTCACTCATTGCGACCAGCGCTTCAGTGTAAAAGAAGACTTCAGTCTGAGCCAGTCCAAAGCTGTTTCAAATCCATTTGCTGTTTTCAAACTCGTGTACAAATTCAACTGCTGAAACTCTAGGAGCAAATGTGTTTTGTCGCACTAATGAGGACAATCAGCTTGCATACTCTGTTGATGACACAATCTTTCTGAAAAAGATGGAAGGATTCTTCAAAGATGACACTAACAACTGGGTTGCACCACTACCATTTCGAAGCCCCAGACGCTTACTCCCTGAAAACAGGCATTACGCCTATAAACGCCTTATATCCCTGCGACGTGTGCTTGACAAGAAGCCAGACATGAAGGCACACTTCACTGAGTTCATGCAGAAAATGCTCGATAACAAACATGCAGAGCGTGCACCACCTCGTGAAGGATTCAAAGAGAGCTGGTATCTCCCTAACTTTGGCGTCTATCATCCACAGAAGCCTGGGAAGATTCGTGTGGTGTTTGATTCTAGTGCGCAGTTTGATGGAGTGTCTCTTAACGACGTGCTGCTGTCAGGGCCTGACCTAAATAACACACTTGTAGGTGTACTCCTCCATTTCAGGAAAGACCCTGTCGCCATAACAGCTGACATCAAGCAGATGTTCTACTGCTTTGTTGTTCCAGAAGAGCACAGGGATTACCTTCGCTTCCTCTGGTACGAGGACAACGACCTGACCAAAGACGTAGTAGACTACAGGATGAGGGTGCACATCTTTGGTAACAGTCCCTCACCAGCAGTGGCCATTTATGGGTTAAGAATGGCAGCAAAGGAAGCAGAAACTGAATAAGGGATAGACGCCCGAAACTTTATAGAGTATGACTTCTATGTGGACGATGCATTAAAGTCCTTCCCAACTGAAGCTGAGGCTATTGACGTCCTACAGAGAGCCCAAAAAATGCTCGCCTTGTCTAATCTACGTCTCCATAAGATTGTTTCCAACAAAGTGGAAGTAGTAAATGCCTTTCCGCCAGAAGACAGGGCCAAAGAAATCAAAGATCTTGAACTTTCTAAAGATAAGCCACCAGTAAAGCGCAGTTTGGGTGTGAGTTGGAACACCACATCAGACACATTCACATTTGATGTTTAACAAGAGCAGAAGCCCTTCACTCGCCATGGGGTACTCTCCACAGTTAACAGTTTGTTTGATCCTCTTGGACTGCTTGTACCGGTAACTATCAAAGGCAGACTTCTTCTCAGAGAGCTTTCCAGCAGCAACCTTGAGTGGGATGTTCCCTTGCCGCAAGACATGTATGATGAATGGAGAAGATGGCACGATTCACTACAGAGTCTCAAGTCACTGCACGTCCCACGTATGTATGTTACATTTTCCATCTCACAAGCCATTTCCATTGAACTTTGTGTGTTCTCAGACGCTTCAGTGAAAGCTATAGCTGCAGTAGCCTACCTGAAGGTTATTCACGAAGATGGACATTAAGAAGTCGGGTTTGTCATGGGTAGGGCAAAACTGGCCCCTAAAACAGAGCTTACCATTCCCAGATTGGAACTCTGTGCTGCAGTGATTGCTGTGGAGATGTCTGAGCTTCTTACCGAAGAACTAAAGATGAAGAATGACAGGACCACATTTTACAGTGACAGCAAAGTAGTGCTGGGATACATCCACAACCAACACAGAAGATTACATGTGTACGTGAACAATCGGGTACAGAGAATAAAGCAATCTTCTCTACCAGAACAGTGGAAGTATGTTCCCACGGAGCACAATCCTGCAGACCATGGCTAAAGGTCTCTGGCAGCAGAGAAAATCGCTATTACCACATGGTTCTCTGGACCAGAATTCCTTCTCGATCCTAAGACTCTTTCTCCTGTAAAAGGCCCTTTTGGACTCATTGACCCAGAGTCAGATGTTGAAATAAGACAGAATGTAACAGTGCTTGTGACCAGAACTACTATGGATGGCTTAGGTTCATCACGGTTTGAAAGATTCTCGAAGTGGTCCTCCCTCATCAAGACAGTGGCCTACCTTCGTCACATCTCACAGAGTTTCAAAAACAAGGATATTGACGGTTGTAAAGGTTGGCACCTCTGCAAAGCAAGCCTAACAGGTGAAGTCTTGACTCAGGCAGAGTATACAATCATCGGATGTGTCCAGCGTAAAGAATATGCTGAAGAAATTAAATGCATCAAGACAAAACAAGACCTACCACGCAACAGTTCCCTTTACAAGCTAAATCCTATCATTGACGAAAAAGGCTTACTCCGGGTAGGAGGACGTCTGTCAGAATCAAAGCTGCTGAGTCAAGAAGCCAATCCTCTTCTAATTCCAGGTAAACATCACATTGCTACACTGCTCATTCGCCATCACCATGAAGCCGTAAAGCACAAAGGAAGACACTTCACTGAGGGAGCTGTGAGAGCAAGTGGTTTATAGTTAGTGGGTGCTAAGAGATCAATCAGCAGCTTCCTCCACAAATGTGTGATCTGCAGAAAGCTTCGAGGTAGAACAGAGCAGCAAATCATGGCAGATCTGCCAGCTGAACGTCTAAAGATCAACCCCCCATTTTCTTATGTTGGCCTAGATGTGTTCGGTCCATGGGAGGTTACAACGCGCCGCACTAGAGGTGGTCAAGCCAACAGCAAGAGATGGGCAGTCCTGTTTACTTGCATGTCTATAAGAGCCATCCATATTGAAATTATTGAAGCTCTGAGCACCTCAAGTTTCATTAATGCTCTTCGTAGATTTTTTGCAACCAGGGGCCCAGCAAAACAGTTAAGGTCAGATTGCGGGACTAATTTTGTTGGTGCATCCAAGGAATTAAAGCTGAGTCCTCCAAAGCCTGGTGAGACAAGTGTACATGACTACCTATGTGAACAGAAGTGCTACTGGGTGTTCAATCCTCCTCACTCATCCCACATGGGAGGCGCATGGGAGCGTATGATAGGGATCTCACGAAGCATTCTAGACTCAATGCTCCTACAAGCAGGAAATCCTAAACCGACTCATGAGATCCTGACGACGTTTATGGCTGAAGTCACAGCTATTGTCAATGCAAGGCCGTTGGTACCAGTTTCTTCAGATCCTGAAGCCCCCTTGATCTTGACACCCATGACTTTACTCACCCAGAAAGCCAAGGCTATTCCAAGTCCACCTGGGGATTTCTCCAAAGCGGACATGTATGGACATCAGTGGAAGAGAGTTCAAGTCCTTGCTGAGACTTTTTGGGCCAGATGGCAGAAAGAGTACCTCAACCTACTCCAAAGCCGTCAGAAGTGGCAATGCAGCAAACCAAACTTGAAGGAAGGAGATGTCATTCTTCTAAAGGAAAAGCAGCATAAAAGGAATGAATGGCCAATGGGTATCGTCATGAAAACTCACCCAAGTAAGGACGGTGTTGTCAGGAAGATGGAGGTCAAAGTGACACGTGACAAAACTACGAAGACCTTCTTCAGGCCCATATCAGACTGTATCCTTCTTCTGTCCCCAAAGGACTAGTTTATGTAGTCATGTTTTGTGGCATTTTTCAAAATAATGCCAAACGGGGAGTGTAGTGGAGCGGTTAATATATTGCTGTTTATCCAGTCCTCCAGAGGGCGTTAGTTCTATAGTTGTTGTAGTAGTTAGCTACTGGGTGGCAAGAGAAGAACAAGTGTTTTCTAGAATGACAAGAAGCACATGGAGGGCTGCTTCTCTCTCTCTCTAAAGCCATTCCTATCGTTTGAAACTCCTTTGAGTGGCAATATGAGTAAGTTTCTGAGTTTAATAGTAGACTTGATGTATGTGATTGTTGAGGTAAACTAGAATGTGTTTATGGATGCTAATCTGTGTTAACGTGTTATAGCATAGTAAAGTCTTGGGGAAATGTTCATCCTGTATGACTATTTAGCGTTAACCCGTTCATGCACTTTCTACGATTTATTTTATGTTGATTGTGATTTTTAGTTATTGAATACTCTTTTGTGTTTGTATCTTTTAGTTTTACACTTTTTTGCATTAAATCCTGGTCAAATACAACAAACTGTCTGTTCCTTGGAGGAAGTGATGCAAGAGAGAGTTTAACTGGCTGTGAATCTCAATATAGGACACGGGGTCACATTGAGTGCAACAGTAAAATGACACAGATATTTACTTAAAAAAATTAAGGAAACAGTATTACACAAAACATTTTAAAGTACTTTAAAGCATATTTTAAACGCAATATTCCACGAATAAATCAAGTAAAAAAATATTTAAGCACGTCACATGATAAACTAAAGTGTTAGGTTGAGAATGTGCTCATAGTTGTGCAGATTTGGGCTGAAGTTTTGATCTTTGAGTGTAAGGTTTCACTAACTGTGTATTATTTAAAAAAATTGTGTGTAAGCAATCATAAAAAACTGTAATAAGCCTTTTTCGCTTAATTATTGTGCAGACATTTTTTATGTGATATAATTTGCTGCCCTCTGCTGGTAAAATCAAAACAATACAATTAGCTTAATCTGAATTAAAAGTAATACAAAGAGTACAACATTACATTTGTTTTCATAATTAAAGCTAATTTTCTGTATTGTTATTCTCTCTGGACATAATTGCATCATAACAATGTAGAGTTGTCAGCAAAAGGAGCCAATTTTAGGATAGCAAATTTGTGTGTCCAAGGTGAACCTGTATTTTAAAAGGAGGAGCTTATGTGATGGTGTGCAGCTGAAGCCCAGCTGCCATGTTAAAACTTACAGAAAGTCCTTGATTCTTCTTTGGTTGTCCATCAGAAGGTTTGCTATAGTATAAAATTTAGCACAGCTGGACATATTTAGAGTAAAAGTACATTCAATTAGTCGTTGGTGTGATTACAACACATTCAGAAAAAAGTTGAACATGATTGTTAAATGTAAAATGATCGTTTTTGTTTCATTCTGTAAACTACTCCCATATTGTTTTGTTACTTGCATTTATTTTCAGAACATGTACTGTATACTCATATTCATTTAAAAACACTTGTATTTTAAGAAAAGTAAAACCATGGAAAAATTAAGAGACGTCTTGCCTTTTGCCTTTAATCAGCGTTTCCAATTTCTACATGTATTATGGCTTTACACTACTCAAGATTTGAAAACATTACATCTTGTTATGTTGACTGTTTAGTCCGGTTTCAAATTGTCTGCAAAATAATCAAAAACGTTATGCTTTTGGAATTTGGTAATGTTGGTAGAAAAATGAAAAATAGTTGAAGTTTACCCTAACATACCTACAAATAGTAAATTATATTATATCTAAATTATAGAAACAACTATACAATTGATTTAGTTGCCATGTCCATTAATGGGAAAGGGACTAATGAAATGTTGTGATAAAAAATGAGTAATAACCAGTAAAATAGTTCTCACCCAAGGACATTTTCAACTATCAAAAGATAGTCATTACACTGTAAAAAATGACACAGATATTTACTTAAAAAAATTAAGGAAACAGTATTACATAAAACATTTTTAAGTACTTTAAAGCATATTTTAAACGCAATATTCCACGAATAAATCAAGTAAAAAAAATTTAAGCACGTCACATGGATAAACTTCAGTTTAACATTTATTATTGTTTATAACATGCATGTACAAGTAAGCTGAGAGTTGACTCAGTACTGACATTAACAGCATTACTTTTCACTGTGTGAAAAAACAAACAGCTTGAGCTCTCCCACAACCTAAGCACAAGCACCACTCTTCTGAAAGATGGTAACCACGAAATTCAGAAATACAAACAGAATATCTTCTAAATCTTAAAGACAACTGAACAATAAACACTATCAAGTCTTTCATTTTATTCTAAAGCACATAAAATAGCACTTTTTCACAAAAATGACTCTCCTAATGCTGTCGCATGCAGAGCATGCTGGGAACTCTAAATTCACTGCTCAGTTAGGGAAATTATCTTAAATAATTCATGTAGTTCCACCACAAAATAATTAAATAAAGATCCTTTATACAATTTTAAGTGGGTTGAACATGATAAAATTAAGTTGAATTCACTCAATTGTTTGTGCATTTAGAATTCCAAGATATTTCTATAATTTTAACTTAAATTTTGGTTAAAAAAACCAAGAACACAATTGTATTAAGTCAGGTTTACTCAATTAATTTCATGAAATCTACTACGACACAGAATCATTTTTTACAGTGTATGAAAAATGTCCTCATGTTTTGTCCATCTGATGACATCTGTGTATCACTACAATTGCAAAGATGACATGGTAAAAATGGTTAAGCATGTGGTTAAAATGCAATTTTTTAAATACAATTTAAAATATACTTATGAGAGAACATGGCTTCTTTAAATGCCATTCTAGCAAGTCTATAAAACATCTACAAATGCATAAAGACAAATCCATCCTTGCACAGACCTTGCATCAATTAGGTCACAGGCCTCTTCCATGGCTTGAATGAGGGGTATCCTGACATAGGGCTGGAGATCGTAAACCTTCCACCGCCATGCCGAAAAAAACTCTTCAATGGGGTTAAGGAAGGGAGAGTATGGTGTGAGGATTGGAGTGAAAACTGGTCCAAAACTAGATTTGTGATCATACACAGAGCAGCTGGAAAGATACATTGTCCCAAATGACAATGTGTCTCATCTGCTCTGCATCCATTTGTTCTTCTGCTGTGACAATTTTGTGTAGTCTGTCTAAAAATGTGAGAATGTGGGCCGTGTTGTAAGGACCTAGCTTGGCATGGCGGTGGACAACCCGCACACATTGTGATGTTGCCTCCATGTTAGCCTGGGACATTCAAAATAGCCAATGATGTTTCTCCCTCTTCTTCTTACTTTAGTCAGGTTAAACCCAGCCTCATCTATGAAGATAAATTCATGTGGGACTGGGTCAGCATCAATTAGCAAATCTCTCTGGAAAAAAAAGACAAGATGTAAAAACGTTCTGTGTGCATTGCACAGGACTGACGTGTACGTTACTTACCGCCACATATTCATGCCGTAGGTTTTTTACTCTTTCAGAATTTCTTTCAAATGGCACTCGGTAGAGTCGTTTCATCTGTATGTGATGTTTTTTAAGGATTCATCCCAGTGTTGACAGAGAGACCTGGTGGACATTATTGAAAACTGTGTGGTCATCCAGAATGTTTGCCTGAATTTCTCTGAGACGCATCACATTATTGGCTAAAACCATGTTTATGATAGCTGTCTCTTGTTCCTCTGTGAATATGGGGCCCCTTCCTCCTCTAGGTTCTCAACCCTCAATCCTATTTAGATCAGTCAAAAGACATTTTATGGTAAATGTCACAGGACAGCAAACAAGACATTGTTTCAAACACGGAACACAGTGAATGGTACCAAATACTACTGATGGATGTGATATAGTAGGCTATATTGAACTGTAGATTTGTTTTACCTGTGCTCTTGTCGAAATGTCCGAATTACTGTAGCAACAGTATACCTGCTGAGGTTGGGGTGGACTCTTTGTCCAGCCTCTCTCAGTGTCAACCCATGGTTTACAACATGGTCAACCAAGGTTGCTTGAATCGATAGATTTGGTCCCCGTCTTCTTTATCTACATCCTCCTCCAGGTCTCCCTCTTGCTCCCCCCTTCCTCTCTCTACCCCTCTTCCTCCACAGGCTCCACCTCTCATCCTCACTCTTCCTCTTACTCTGATGTCGCCTTCCATTTTTGTTGAAGACAGGTAAATTCACCTGTTGCCTTTTTATAGTGCTTACACCTGATTGCTGAGTTTACAATTAAGCACCTAACTGTCTGCACATCTGAAAGCCATGTTTGAACAATTGATCATACGTATGTGTAGAATTTTGTAAAGCAGTGTCTTAAAATGGCAAAGACGTGACATCACGTTAGATTTCTGTGTCGAATGTAGAGCCGTGTGTTTACTGTTTTGCAAAACAATGTGTGTAGTGTTTTGTAAAAAGTGTTAGGTTGAGAATGTGCTCATAGTTGTGCAGATTTGGGCTGAAGTTTTGATCTTTGAGTGTAAGGTTTCACTAACTGTGTATTATTTTAAATTTTTGTGTGTAAGCAATCATAAAAAACTGTAATACGCCTTTTTCGCTTAATTATTGTGCAGACATTTTTTATGTGATATAATTTGCTGCCCTCTGCTGGTAAAATCAAAACAATACAATTAGCTTCATCTGAATTAAAAGTAATACAAAGAGTACAACATTACCTTTGTTTTTATAATTAAAGCTAATTTTCTGTATTTTTATTCTCTCTGGACATAATTGCATCATAACAATGTAGAGTTGTCAGCAAAAAGAGCCAATTTTAGGATAGCAAATTTGTGTGTCCAAGGTGAACCTGTATTTTAAAAGGAGGAGCTTATGTGATGGTGTGCAGCTGAAGCCCAGCTGACATGTTAAAACTTACAGAAAGTCCTTGATTCTTCTTTGGTTGTCCATCAGAAGGTTTGCTATAGTATCAAATTTAGCACAGCTGGATCCTAAATCATTACAATTGTTTCTGGTTCACTGCCATACTGCTTGAAAGGACTGCGAACCCTAAAATGAACAATTTTTGTGAGTCATCTCATTCATATGTGTATGAAGGTACTCCTAATTTGAACTAGAGTCACGCCTGGTATTATTTCAAACCAGGTTTGGTCACATTCCGTAACGTGTTGGAACAGACAAAGGCCGATTGAAGAGAGCCAGGATCAGGTGTTGTTTTTAACTGACAGCTGCACAAGGAAGAACAGGGAAGAAGCATTTTCATGCATGTTTCGTCAACTTGTGCCTTATTTCGGGGTATGTTCATTTTCTTGGTTTTACAGTAACATCAAAGTTATCTGAAATTATAACAGCATCTGAGTTTGCTTTCTCTATTTCTGTTACAAGTTGTTATATGTCATAGTTTGTTTCTTGCTTTTCTAGTGTGTTTGTATATCAGCTGGTGTTTGAACACATGGCATGTGACAGCTCATATACAGTCCTCATCATTCCTCTGCAGAACAGCATCTACAGTCCTGATGCTCTGCACTGCTTCCTCTGGGTAAGAGCATGTGGGTTTAAGGTTTTGCCTACATTTAGTGGACCAGTGTGGAATGAAAGACCGAAGATCAGCCATGGATGTGTTTACTTGGCTATTTTAGTGGTTATAATTCAGTGGACCAGATTGTCCACAAAGGTGAACAACATTTGATAGTTTTATTGATGAGATCAGATCCACAGTAAAAGTAGTTTCATTTTGTTTTAAAATATTTCCAGTTTCTAAGCACAAAGACAGAAGAAACATAAACGCACAATGCAAGCCCATGTCTACATGTTTGCTTGTTTTTTGGGAGTAAAAACTATGTTTTCTGTCATCATTATTTACTTTCATGTCAATTAAAATAATTGTTATATGAAAAACACACTTAAAAAAGATGTTTTGAGAAAAGTCTCTGTGGTCAAAGTTGTTTAGTTATCTCAATGTGCTCATGATGATGCATATATATACAGGTGCTGGTCATATAATTAGAATATCATCAAAAAGTTGATTTATTTAACTAATTCCATTCAAAAAGTGAAACATGTATATTATATTCATTCATTACACACAGACTGATATATTTCAAATGTTTATTTCTTTTAATTTGATGATTATAACTGACAACTAATGAAAATCCCAAATTCAGTATCTCAGAAAATTAGAATATTACTTAAGACCAATACAAAGAAAGGATTTTTAGAAGTCTTGGCCAACTGAAAAGTATGAACATGAAAAGTATGAGCATGTAGAGCACTCAATACTTAGTTGGGGCTCCTTTTGACTGAATTACTGCAGCAATGCGGCGTGGCACTGCTCAGGTGTTATGAGAGGCCAGGTTGCTCTGATAGTGGCCTTCAGCTCTTCTGCATTGTTGGGTCTGGCATATCGCATCTTCACAATACCCCATATATTTTCTATGGGGTTAAGGTCAGGCGAGTTTGCTGGCCAATTAAGAACAAGGATACCATGGTCCTTAAACCAGGTTCTGGTAGCTTTTGCACTGTGTGCAGGTGCCAAGTCCTGTTGGAAAATGAAATCTGCATCTCCATAAAGTTGGTCAGCAGCAGGAAGCATCAGAAGCGTCTCGCCTGGGCTAAAGACAAAAAGGACTGGACTGCTGCTGAGTGGTCCAAAGTTATGTTCTCTGATGAAAGTAAATTTTGCATTTCCTTTGGAAATCAGGGTCCCGGAGTCTGGCGGAAGAGAGGAGAGGCACAGAATCCAAGTTGCTTGAGGTCCAGTGTAAAGTTTCCACAGTCAGTGATGGTTTGGGGTGCAATGTCATCTGCTGGTGTTGGTCCACTGTGTTTTATGAGGTCCAAGGTCAACGCAGCCGTATACCAGGAAGTTTTAGAGCACTTCCTGCTGCTGACCAACTTTATGGAGATGCAGATTTCATTTTCCAACAGGACTTGGCACCTGCACACGGTGCCAAAGCTACCAGTACCTGGTTTAAGGACCATGGTATCCCTGATCTTAATTGGCGAGCAAACTCGCCTGACCTTAACCCCATAGAAAATCTATGGGGTATTGTGAAGAGGAAGATGCAATATGCCAGACCCAACAATGCAGAAGAGCTGAAGGCCACTATCAGAGCAACATGGGCTCTCATAACACCTGAGCAGTGCCACAGACTGATCGACTCCATGCCACGCCGCATTGCTGCAGTAATTCAGGCAAAAGGAGCCCCAACTAAGTATTGAGTGCTGTACATGCTCATACTTTTCATGTTCATACTTTTCAGTTGGCCAAGATTTCTAAAAATCCTTTCTTTGTATTGGTCTTAAGTAATATTCTAATTTTCTGAGATACTGAATTTGGGATTTTCATTAGTTGTCAGTTATAATCATCAAATTAAAAGAAATAAACATTTGAAATATATCAGTCTGTGTGTAATGAATGAATATAATATACAAGTTTCACTTTTTGAATGGAATTAGTGAAATAAATCAACTTTTTGATGATATTCTAATTATATGACCAGCACCTGTATAAATCAAAGCAGCCTGTTAATTTGATATCTACCGTCACAATCCTAGGTTCTTATTCAATGTAGGTTCTTATTCAGTGTAGTTAATAAATTGAAGAGCCCACAACCTATTGCCTTGAGTCCCATAGATTGCAGGTCTTTTATGTTATTTTTTCAAATTAACGCGTGAGAAAATATTTATCGCAATTAACGCAGCATCCGTTTGTTTTGACATTCTTTGTCTAGCGTTACATTATGTAATCACGCTCTTATTCGTGTACAGGCTTTTAAACCACTTAAGCGCGATTTGAAACAGTTGCTTTGACGCGTTCAATGAAGATAGACAGCTTCTAAACTGTGGGACGCGGCAAAACGCAACGCGAAGTCCAGTCTGGTGTAAACAGTCATGGGCTGAAGGCTGCGTCGGTGAATCTCTGTCAGACAGCGAATCCGTGTTAAGTTCTCTTTCGTGCTTGAATGGATAAAACCATACAAGATCATGTCAGAAAGCCCATTTTGTCTAGCATATTCTTAAGCAAGACTTCAAAGTGTAAAATAAAATCTTAAATGAATGCAAAGAGTTGTGAAAATGGGAGTGTGGTGATGGTCAGATCTGCGTACTGAGACAGCTCTTAAAGGGGCCACGTTCTTAAACGTGCTGCTGTGACTCCTGTCACTAATGTTAATCAAAGAACAAAATAAAGAAGAAATCAATGTGATTTTGTAGCTTTAATGAGAATTCTTCTGCATTTAATTTATAATTTAGCATTAAAGACTGTAAAGTGTTTGAGAACTTCCTTCAATTTCTGTATATTTCATGATAGCTCTCAATTATATTGTTGAATGGCTATAATTAATGTTAAAATAATCAATTTAATAGAGACATCAGTTACAGTACTAATATCAAAATGTTTTCTTTCATTCATAAAATGACGCTGTTAAAGAAATATGTTGTTTCTACATCAATTTGAAGATTAAATGTGAAATTATTCAAATGTAAAAGTATATTTTAAAATATTATTGTTATGTGCGATTAATCGTGATTAATCACAGAAAATGTGTGATTAATCCGATTTTTTTTAAATTGATTGACAGCACTAATATATATATATATATATATATATATATATACACACACAGTATATATGAAAATTAATGGTTTCCATGAAAATACCATTATGAACAATTAGCTCTTTACATTAAAACTATTAAAATTGTATGAAATCTGCCAGATAACAACCAATAGAATTCATCACATACCAGTTGACACCCAGTACTCGAGTTGTAAAAAGAAATCAGGGGGGATGGTGGATTGGATTTAACGTTTAGGGACAGATCATTTGTGCTGATGACAGCGCATGGGAGACCACCGGTGTACCCTTTTGATTATTGTTTAAGCACAAAGATAATTATTATATTATATTACTCTTAAACAACATGCATGCTATTGATATATTATGTATCAGATACTCCTGTCATTGATCTTGACCAAGGCACCTCAGAATTGGAGTTGGTCCCCAGGCTGGCATGGCTACCACTGCTCCTACATAGTTAGGGTAAATACAGAGGACCAATTTTCCCACTGGGTGCAGGTGCAACTTCACACTCATGATACCTATAAATCTACTGGGAATTAATCTATTAAATGTTGAAACAAAACCTCACAAAACATTGTAAATGAACATGAATCCTCTCAAGTCAAGTCCATTTGAATTGAAGTACAAGAACAAATGGATTAAACAAATGTGCCATTTACAAAATCTTGAAAATAATACATATATTACAAATACATAGCATCACCTGACATTTCTTAAACTTGAGGTGGCCAAACAAAAGACAAAAAAGGGGAAGCAAAATTAATAACTGATCAGTTCAATGCTGCCTACCCCATTCTCCCCTAAAGTATCTCATAGAAGCTTCCAAAGAGTTTCATAATCATGTAAGGAAAGTAATGGCTAGTAATGGCTTTCCTTGCACTTGCCATTTATATGTTGTAGCATGTTTGGCGAACGATGATAGATGACATTCCACCAGATGCCGCTGATTGGACAGGACAGAGTAACACGGCGGATAAAAAATTTTTTTTTCTACTTAGGTTAGTTAAGGAGGCAGGCGTGTTGCTTAGGCGGCCACTGTAAAGTGCTGTGGAAAACCCTGCAGTAAGATATTCAAGGTGAAACAGAAACCAAATCTAACATTAACTTTGTGAATGTAAAGTCTAACCTGACATTAGCTAGCTAGCTGGCGTAAGCTAACAAGAAAAAAAGCTCCAAACTAACTAACATCGTTAACTGTGTTGTTATCGCCTCTGTCCAGAGATTCCGCCTTTGGTGACATATCAAAAGTATTCCTGACTCTTGACTTACCTTCAGTGCTACTTCTTGCCCTCTTAAAGCCGAAGTCCCTCAGGTCAAGCTGTCCATGTCGCTTGGCCATGATGCTGAAATCACGAGCACCTGCGCTGCTATGTCGCTGACTGATGTGACGTCAATTTAAAACAAATCGTCGTGTCATTAGGCTTGTTCGACTTGATGCGGCGCCGCAAGATCCGACATGCGGATGACATCAAAGTACCGCGAGAGCCATTCGAAAAACCATAAAATGTTTGGTTTCGAATCGCTCTCGCGGTACTTTGATGTCATCCACCTGTC
Source organism: Triplophysa rosa (assembly GCF_024868665.1). NCBI lineage: Eukaryota > Metazoa > Chordata > Actinopteri > Cypriniformes > Nemacheilidae > Triplophysa > Triplophysa rosa. Next base: position 11,900,282 of record NC_079891.1, on the reverse strand, counting down.
GGATCTTGCGGTGCCGCATGAAGTCGAACAAGCCTATTATGTGCACGTTCCCCTTGTCCGCAGTATTTTAGCCTATTCAATATTCGCAAAAATAATAGTAGTAAATTACCACTGGTAATATTTACACATTCATTGATAAAATAACAGGGGATGGGAAGGGGGATGGCCGTTTTAGAAGGGGGATGATTTTGATAATCTTTAATTCAAAGGGGGGTGCCATCCCCCCTCAACTCGAGTACTGTTGACACCATTATAGTTTCCAGTAAAACCAACACAAATCCCATTGTAACCATTACATTCATACAGTTTTCTGTTGTGTTTTGGGAAGAGCTTTATTGTTTTTATAGCACGGAAGGTTTAAGTAGCTCCTTCTATTTTATCACTTTCACGCTTTTTAGTGCTGTTTCTCATTTTCCTTCTCAAATGTGTTGCTGTATTATGAGTGAGAGGCGCATCAAAACTATATCACTCCACGGTGCGCGTTTCATTGATTTGATCTATTCACAGTTTATAATACAGACACGATGAGGTGTCATTTGCCTGTCGAAAATAGCGCTTTAAATCTTTAATAACTGTCAACAGCTTTAAACAGCTGTTCAAGTTCAGAAATATATGAAAAGGCACTTTATTTACACGCCACTCCCTTCACGCACACGCTGAACTCATCGGGAGAGAGACTCACGCTTATTCTGAAATTACAGTTTGAAAGACAAACATACTTATGTGATCTCCCTGTTTTTTTAAGATGATGGAGAGTTAATGGTTGCTTCTTCCTGAGTGGACATTTGTCTACTTTGTAGATATTAAGCTTTTGTGCACAGCCTAAAATAGCACCGCATGGGAACTTCAATGAGTCTGCTTCAGACAAAACTTTGCCCTCCGTCAATTTTTAATCACGTTCCTCCATGCATTCACGATAAAGTTCCGAAGGTTGGAGTTTCGGGGAACCGTCGCGCCTCACCTGCAGGACCTCTGCACCACTACCCGGCCCCCACCCTACCCCCCCCCAGTTGAAAACCACTGATCACTGAGAACCACTTAAAGTGGCTGTCCGTAAGAATGGCCTCTTTTTCACCATCTCAGTTTGTAATTGCTACTGTAGGTGATGTGCGTAGGAAATTTCTTTACGTCACGAGCGGGCAATCAGCCGGATCCTCTTCGTTCTGTTTGTCGGTACACGATCCGGGATGCCTGCACGATCCGTCCGCGCATGCGCATAATGACGTAGTAGAAAACGCGCATGCGCAAATGATAATTCTGTTTTGCGACGATTTACGACACTGCACAATCTGTTCCACGCTTGCGCACCTTTGTACCACGACTTTCACTACTGTCCACCTCTGGTCTCATGTCACTTGTGTGTGCAAACTATGCGTTCTTTCAAGTCATTTCCATTGTCATTTTTAAATACTCTGTAACGTTTCCCCAGACTTGTTTGTAGTTCTTTCTTCATGTAAGTGCAGATAGTCTAGGCAGAAATGCATATTATGTTCCTTATTGTCTTCTGTAAACACCATTGAAGGTATTATATTGTCCTCCCTTAGATTATATAGATAGATATATTAGCCTATATAGACCCATACTAATACAAAATTACTAAATTTAATGTTAACTAATATTAGCAGCTTTTAATAAAAAAATGACACAAACCGTCTTTGACAATACTACTAGACCTCAGATCGAAACACAGCAGGTTAAGTAGGCCTAATGCCATGCAGCAATGAATCGCAAACTTTTTAAACTTAAGGTTTGCAGTGACAGAAAGACTCAGACTTTATTCCACATGTAACCAAAATCGTGTATGTTCATGTAACAACTCCTTTATTATTTTGGATTAGCAACCACGTAAACACATCGTAATGAATAGCGTCAAAATAGACCCGCCGTGAACTGTTAAATGAAAAACACAATGTAGCCTACAAAAATATGCCGCCAGTTGTGCCGCCTGGCCATCAAGTGTTTCATCGCATGCGTGATACCTTTAGTGTAGGGAAACCATGACGTGGTTTACTACGTAATTACGCGCATGCACAGAACGGATCGTGTACCGACACTGTTCACGAATGTGACGAAATGACGCATAAACGAAAGACATAAAATAAGGATTTCTGGAGAAACACGACCCGACAAGGAAAAATTACCAACCATTATTACAAGCTTTCCGTGGTGAATCCAGCATGGGTAATGACCATTTTAAACACCGTTCTATCATGTACTTAATTTAATTTTTTTATTTTTTTCATCAAAAACACGTACGGATTGCCACTTTAAATGTTTTATTCACCCACGTGATATTCCACACCTTTCAAGACCTCCAGAGTCTTCAAAACACAAATTAAGATATTTTGATGACATCCGAGGCCTCCTCATAGACATCATAGTAATTTTCACTGTCAAGGTCCAGAAAAGTAGGAAAGACATTGTTAAAATGGTCCATCTGTTAAAAGTAGTTCAATTAAATTTTTATGAAGCGACAAGAATACATTATGTGCGCAAAAGAAACCAAATTGCGAATATAATCAACATATTCTTCTTTTCCCTGTCAGTTTCTGACGCACATTCATAAGAGCACCTTAACGCATGCACATCAAGGTTGTGCCCCAATGCATGTGGGTCACAACCCTTATGAGAGTCTTTTTTTTACCTTTTAACACTTAAATACATGCTCAAATCCAGTACTTTGACTTCTGATCTTTAACTTAAGTATTTTTACTTTTAAAAGTGTGGAAGAACAATTTTTTTATGTAAAAATATGTAAAATTATACTTTTGTAATGTAATAAAAGTAAGGAGTAAAATAATTACATATGCTTCATAATGTAGTGAAGTATTTTTTTAAAGTACAGATACTTGAAAAATGTACTTGAGTAAAATCAAAAATACTTAAGTACGGTCCACCTCTGGGTAATATAAACAGCTAACAAAATGAATTAGCATGCTACTCCAGTTCACCCAAAAATAATAATTCTGTGATCATTTATTCACCCATTTATTCAACCTGTTTAAATAAACTGCTGAACACAAATGAAGATCTTTGGAAGAATGTTAGCAATTTTAAGTTCTGTGACATCATTTCCATTGTAGCAAAAATTTAAATGGTAGTCAAAGGTGCCTCAGAATTGTTTGCTTTCTTAAATTCTTCCAAATATCTCATTTTGTGTTCTGCAGAACAAAAAAATACAATATTTTTCCTACTATGGTAGTGAATAATGTCCCAGTACAGAAAATTGCTAACATTCTTCCAAACATCTTTCTTTGTGTTTAACAGAACAAAGAAATGTATAGACCTAAAGGTTTGGAACATCTTGAGGGTGAGTAAATGGTGACAGAATTTTCATTTTGGGGTGAACTGTCCCTTTAAGAGCTTGTGATGAAACCTCACAACACCATTATATTCTTAAACGGTCAGTTAAACGTTTTAACTCCACCTCGCCTGTATTGTGAATGAAGTGCTGCACACATTTTGAGTGTCCGTGTCTCTAACGTTCATTAAGTTGGTACTTCATCTAATGTCACAGAATGCGATTTCGGATGCAGTCACTGTCTACCAGTGTCCTTACAAGTTTCTATTACTTTAAAAAAAGTAAAATGACAAACAAAAGTAGTATATATGGGGGTCATAGTGTCAAAATGATTGACAGGTATGATTGATGGTGACCTTTGACCTTTTCGGGGGGGAGTTGAATTACTTCCGGACCACCCACGTTGTGAGGGCCCCTCCCCCTTTGCGTTGACCTTTGACCATACCCGCCCCATTGTGAGGGACTGCCCCCCTTTGTGTTGAACTTTTGGCCTTTGACAGTATCTGTCCACGTCGTGAGGGATTGCCCACGTCTGGAGTTGAACTCTTGAACTTTTGCCCGTACGGTTACCGAGCATTTTTCTCTCTTCTCCGGAGATCATGTTTGGACATGTTTTTATGATGTTGACACGTATCTTATGCGTGAATAAATAAAGATGTAAGAACAATCGAATAAGTGATTAAAGAAAGAATTGGTTATATAAGTGATTAAAGAAATAATGAATACGCAAATAAACAAAGCAAGTAATGTATAAGTAAATAAACAAATAAACAAAGCAAGGAATGAATAAGTAATTAAATAAGCACTCTCTCTCTCTCTCTCTCTCTCTCTCTCTCTCTCTCTCTCTCTCTATATATATATATACTGTATTTAGGCTGTGATAAAACTGTGGTAAAACTTACGTTGGTTGAAAGATCACATTCCTGCCGTTATACTGAAAGGCTGTTTCAGACATTCCAGCGTTGCAAACACCCGACTCGTAAATCGTCGTGACGTTTAACGGTCGTAATTCAGAGTTTTCATCCGCAGGGCGACAGCGTCGGACGTTTTAATCGTATTGTTAATAGGTAAAATTCCGGATTACGACCGGTTATTTGTGTAGCTTCACGAGCGAGCGTATTATCTCGACACAGGGATGCGTTGTATAGGATCGCCAGCTGAGGCTTTCGCCCTCGGGCAATGGTGACCAATTGACCTGTGTGTACCCGAAGCATTCTATGGGACAAACTATAATCTCGCTATATCTCTAACTAATCAGAAAACAGCTTTTGCTACTAACATTCTAAACATATCCGCTTTATTCATCAGTATCTGTTTTGTTTAAAACTTAAACCATTCTCACACGTGTCTGATTGTACAGGGGCCTCCATGAAAATGGCTTGACCCAATAAATGTTTGTATGCGTGCACGAGTGTTCACCAAGAGCGGTTACCTTCCAGCGTTCATGTTTCTGAAAAAAAAAAAAAAAAAAAAATCTGAGTATCCATTCTTCAAACTGTGTCTACAACACTGTATAATTAAAGCACATGTTTTCCTAACTGCATGGAGCGGTGTCTTTAAATGGTGTCCATGATGTTGCCCCTATCCTGACTGTTTTGCCTTCTGTCTGAGAAGATGCCAGTGCGTCCACCAACCAAGGGTGGAAAAAAAAAAAATCATCTTTATTGCTAGTGTTCATAGCATCACAGCAGGCAGTTGGGTGATTCCTTAAAACACAAAGCAGATTTTGATTGAACAGCAAGAAACCTTAAATTGAATGTACGACATGTTAATTTCATGAATGTGTTTTATATCATGCCTCCAGGTTGTATCATAAAAAATAAGTCTGCATAAGGTTTTCAAAATAATTTTTTTAGATTAAAAATGAAAGTGATTCTATCAAAGGTATGCCTTTTAACATAACTGTTTATATGATTCTAAACTGATATTCTTTAAAACATTTAGAATAGTCAAATCTCGCACATCCTGTTATTACGAGTTGTCTTTGCACATCTGTTTTAGTGGTTAGTGTTAAACTGTGGCAACCCCTTAACACCTAGACACGATTCTAAGATTTACTGACATATAGAGCAGACTCTGAGTTCTTTTCAGCATCAAACCTCTTTATTATTTTGTGTTGGACATCTGATTGTGTAGCAAGGAAACTCAAGAAGTAGACATTCCATCCTACAGTAAGTGTTTCGGTTTACTTTTAGTTTAAACAAGGTTTTAATTGTTGTTGTTAAACAGTTTGCTTTAGATCCAAACTTTACATGCACAAAGTATACGTTGAATCACCTTTTCTTCATTTTATCCTCACCATTTTCTTATGTTTTGTTTTTGAGTGTCTATTGAATATACTAGGCTATATTTTCTTACACAAAGCAACTGAGCAATAGAGGTCTTCTCTGCAAGGATATGAAGTAGCTTGATTTTTTAAAGTATATGTAAATAGCTTTATATATTTTTTCATACACGGCTTTATATATATTTTTTTGTCATACACAGATTGGACAGGTTGCGTGCTGGATTGTGTACTACAGGTAAGTGGTAAAATGTAGTTAAATTTAGGAAACTTTCGACATGTGTAAATATATCCTTAAAATAAACTTAAAAAGTGGCTAAAGCATGCAAGAAAAATGGTCAACTTGTGCAGACAATGCATCATCTGAAGCGCTGTGAATTGACTTCTAATGAGCAAAACATGCTGTATAGTGCTCTCAAGATAGAGATGCTCTGGTTTCAAATGTTCCTGATTTAAAGGACTGGGTGCAGGGGCGTAGCCAGAACTTTTTTTTTTTTAGAGGTGGCCAGGTAAGTCCCAGTGATTTTATTAGGGTGACCAAAACAGACATAAATTCTTAAACTTCTACTGTACTTTACACCAATTCTTCATTACACATAGTTTGCTGGTCAAAACATACAAAAAGAACGTAAAGTAAAAATTTATTCGCAATGCTTTCATGTGCCAACATTATTTTAAAATAATTTGCTAGCTATCATTTGCAGTAAGTTAGCATTTTGTATAGAAAATAAACATTGCAGTACCCCAACTTAAACTTTTGCGAAAATGTAATTAATGAATGGAATCCAGTTAAACAAGACTGATTTTACTGACCTGATCCTTTTGCTCGCGATGAACTTCCATGGTACACAGACAGTGCACTGTCACGAAGCGGTTAGCAGCTGTTCAGCTATAGCGCTCAGACTGTTTGCGTCAGTGCGTCAGCGTATGACATCATATTAACGCAAGAGTAATGTTCTCGCGTTACTTTCAGTGCATTCGCTAAATGATCTGCGCAACACTCCGTAAACTCCGACACACATCTTAAAACTGCTTCGCACAACAGAGGTGGCCAGATAGGTGGCCATCCATCATTCAGGGGTAGTCGTGGCCACCCATGGCCACCATGTATCTATGCCCCTGATTTGATGGTCTTTTTAAAAAAAATTTTACTTAGTTTATTTATCATATTCAGCCAAATGCTTGTGTTTTCATCTTTTCTTGACTGCTCTATAAGAACTTTCAAACACACATTGCATTTTAATTTGCCTTCACCTTGTCTTTCAGTGATGTAGACGTGCATCGGCATATGAAGGTAAGCCCACATGCATTACCCATTCCAAATCTCACATGTCAGCAAATGACAGACATAAAGATACACTTCTTAAATTGCATGTCCGCTATAAACCAGTGCTTCGGAAGTCATAATTTAGTTCACACTTCTCTAATAACCTGATGTGTGAATATAATTACTATGATACCCTATTTGTCTTAATGAACAGATTTACCTTACGAGCAAATGATTAAATCCTAATACCAAACTACGACATACAACGTGGATGCAACATCTATCTCGTGCTAACAACAATTTTGCTCAAGACTTTTTGACTTACATATCCAAAAAACATATTTACACATCTTAAATTGTTTTTCTATGGTAAACATTTTTATCGTTTTAACATATGCGTTTTAGTCGATAGGAAGTTGTCAGGCTTTACACTTATGTTTTATATAAGGTTTTGAAACGTTGTTCTAATATTTATGACTTTCTGCATATTCACGGCTTTGAGTCATCTACACGTTGGATTCATACATGTCTCACTAAAGCTAACCAGCCAGATGTTGTTCCGTCCTCAATACCAGGAGCGTCTCAAAAGCGAAGTGGCTGAATTCGTGAGACCACGTGATTTGCTAGTCCGACGTTGTTTTTCTGAATTTTTCGTGTTTTAGGGGTTATACCATGGGAAAGAAAAAAAAAAATGGTTAGGTTTGTGCAGTTTTTGTAATGCTTATTGCTATGTCATTCTTTGTTCCCTTATGTTTTACTCCACAAAAAAAAAAAAAAAAACATTATTTTACCACAAAATAACCTAACAAAATAAGGTCTTGTTTGAGAATAAACCTCTCGTTGTGCATTTCGGGTCTCCTTCCAAGGATGCAATGTGAAATACGTACGGAAGTCTGCAGAAGGACATTTATTTTGACATAGAACTGCGCGGCTTGGATTAAAGATCGGGCAACACACTCAGTTTCATATTAATCTTGAGTGCCTATACAGTAGTATTGCATACGTCGTATCTTCGAAGAGTATTTAGTTTGATCAAATTTACAAAAGACAGATACAGCTGTACGATTATTTCCGGAAAAACACGAGCCGCTATATCAGAGGTGGGTAGAGTAGCCAAAATCTTTACTCAAGTAAAAGTACAATTAACTAGAGAAATTGTTACTCAAGTAAAAGTAAAAGTCACTATTTTAAAATTTACTTGAGTAAAAGTAAAAAAGTATGCAATGAAAAAACTACTCAAGTAGCTAGTTACTTAGTTACTTTGTATCTGATTATATAGGCCTACTACATAAAATTAATATTAACGCCATATTTTAATATTACATTTTAATCAATATTTTTAATTATCATAAGCAGATATCTTTGCAATATACTAGAGAGACTAAAGAATAGACAAACACAGAAGAGACAAGCATTTCTGTAAATTTCATCTAGTCCTGATGTCAATGTAGTTTACACAACTTATTTAGAATAATAGACCATGTCAAACTAAAGCATGAACTAAACTCAGAGCATTTCCTAAGATGATCTAGAACATCTGCAGTGCTCTCTTAAATGAAATACACATTTTTGAACAAAGCTCATGTTTTCTCGTGTTGTGTCACGTGTGTGTTGTGAAACGCTCTTACTTGTAAACAAACAGTAAACAGTGAACCACACGCCCATCAACAAGTTTTCTTCCTTCTGTTCTTCAAATGTATATTTCTGCAAGCCCACGTCTCTGTGTCTGACAGGTAACGCGCATGTTGCTGTGTCTGACGAACAGGTCGCGCGGGTGCGCGCATATGGCGGGCATTTATCATTGCTGGCAAACAATATGACACATTTGCAGTTTTGATTGTATAGATATAGATTAATATCCACTTCATCCAACGCTCTTTGTGTTCTGCGTGTTCTTAAGTTTCGCGCTACGAGGAGTGAGTAATCCTGCTTCAGATGATTCAGATCGTGCTGCGAACTGAACAAATCATTTGAACTGATTCATTAGCCTATTCAAATGGTTTTGCCCATTGTTCAATTAATGCTTTCAAAATGTCAAAAGAATCGATCACTCGGGAATGCCCTAAAAAGAGACGACAACCTTGAAATAAACAACGCGTTTTAAAAAGCATATTTTAAAATGAAGGAACGAAGGAACGTCACGCAATGTAAGTTATGTAACGAAGTAAAAGTACAGATTTCTATTAGAAATTTACTCAAGTAAGAGTAAAAGTACACACTTTTATTTTACTTAAAAGTACATATTTTCCAAAATGTTACTCAAGTAAATTAACGAAGTAAATGTAGCGCGTTACTACCCACCTCTGGT